>NC_092777.1:68797158-68845126 GCF_047496795.1 Chiloscyllium punctatum | reverse complement strand
CTCTTCATCAACCTCTATTTGTTCAAGGGGATCTCTGTCACCCCCTCCACAACCTCCCTATCTCTGTCACCCCCGCCACCCCCCTCCCTATCTCTGTCACCCCCTCCAGCCCTTACACCCCCTCCCTATCTCTGTCATCCCCTCCAGCCCCTACACCCCCTCCCTATCTCTGTCACCCCCTCCAGCCTCTACACCCCCTCCCTATCTCTGTTACCCCCTCCAGCCCCTACACCCCCTCCCTATCTCTGTCACCCCCTCCAGTCCCCCTACACCCCCTTCCCTATCTCTGTCACCCCCTCCAGCCCCTCCACCCCCTCCCGTATCTCTGTCACCCCCTCCAGCCCCCTACAACCCCCTCCCTATCTCTGTCACCCCCCATCCAACACCCCCTCCCTATCTCTGTCACCCCCTCCACCCCCTCACCCCCTCCCTATCTCTGTCACCCCCTCCAGCCCCCTACACCCCCTCCCTATCTCTGTCACCCCCTCCAGCCCCTACACCCCCTCCCTATCTCTGTCACCCCCTCCAGCCCCCTACACCCCCTCCCTATCTCTGTTACCCCCTCCAGCCCCCTACACCCCCCTCCCTATCTCTGTCACCCCCTCCAGCCCCCTACACCCCCTCCCTATCTCTGTCACCCCCCTCCAGCCCCTACACCCCCTCCCTATCTCTGTCACCCCCACCCCCCCTCCCCCCCCCCTCCTCTCCCCCCCCCCTCCCCTCCCCCTCCCCCCCTCAGCCCCCCCCCCCCCCCTCCCCCCCCCTCCCCCCCCCCTCCCCCCCCCTCCCGCCCCCTCCACCCCCCCTCCCCCCTCCTCTCCCCCCTCCAGCCCCCCCCCTCCCCACCCTCCCCCCCCTCCCGCCCCCCTCCACCCCCTCCCCCCCCCCTCCCCCCCCCCCCCCACCCCCTCCCCCCCCCCCTCTCCCCCTCCAGCCCCCCCCCCACCCCCCCCTCCCCCCCCCCCCCCCCCCCCCCCCCCCCCCCCCCCCCCCCCCCCCCCCCCCCCCCTCCCCCCCCCCCCCCCCCTCCCCCCCCCCCCCCCCGCCCCCCCCCCCTCCCCCCCCCCCCCCCCCCCTCCCCCCCCCCCCCCCCCCCCCCCCCCCCCCCCTCCCCCCCCCCCACCCCCCCCCTCCCCTCCACCCCCCCCCCCCCCCCCCCCCCCCCCCCCCCCTCCCCCCCCCCCCCCCCCCCACCCCCCCCCCCCCCAGCCCCCCCCCCCCCCCCCCCCCCCCCCCTCCCCCCCCCTCCAGCCCCTACACCCCCTCCCTATCTCTGTCACCCCCTCCAGCCCCCTACACCCCCTCCCTATCTCTGTCACCCCCTCCAGCCCCTACACCCCCTCCCTATCTCTGTCACCCCCTCCAGCCCCCTACACCCCCTCCCTATCTCTGTCACTCCCTCCCTATCTCTGTCACCCCCCTCCAGCCCCAACACCCCCTCCCTATCTCTGTTACCCCCTCCAGCCCCCTCCACCCCCTCCCTATCTCTGTCACCCCCTCCAGCCCCTACACCCCCTCCCTATCTCTGTCACCCCCTCCAGCCCCCTACACCCCCTCCCTATCTCTGTTACCCCCTCCAACCCCCTACACCCCCTCCCTATCTCTGTCACCCCCTCCAGCCCCCTACACCCCCTCCCTATCTCTGTTACCCCCTCCAGCCCCTACACCCCCTCCCTAACTCTGTCACCCCCTCCAGCCCCCTACACCCCCCTCCCTATCTCTGTCACCCCCTCCAGCCCCCTACACCCCCTCCCTGTCTCTGTCACCCCCTCCAGCCCCCTCCACCCCCTCCCTATCTCTGTCACCCCCTCCAGCCCCCTGCACCCCCTCCCTCTCTCTGTCACCCCCTCCAGCCCCTACACCCCCTCCCTATCTCTGTCACCCCCTCCATCCCCCTACACCCCCCTCCCTATCTCTGTCACCGCCTCCAGCCCCTACACCCCCTCCCTATCTCTGTCACCCCCTCCAGCCCCTACACCCCCTCCCTCTCTCTGTCACCCCCTCCAGCCCCCTTCACCCCCTCCCTATCTCTGTCACCCCCTCCAGCCCCTACACCCCCTCCCTATCTCTGTCCCCCCCTCCAGCCCCCTCCACCCCCTCCCTATCTCTGTCACCCCCTCCAGCCCCTACACCCCCTCCCTATCTCTGTCACTCCCTCCAGCCCCCTACACCCCTCTGGCCTATGACTTATTGAGACCCCTGTTCTCCCCCATACCTGTCCCCTCTCACATCCTGCTCTTTTCCATCCTGTCACCGTTGCTGCCTAGGGCCCTCAGCACTGGAATTTCCTTCCTTAATCTCTCCACCTCTGTCTCTCTCTCTCTCTCTCTCTCTCTCTGTCAACCTCCCACTCTCTGTCTCTCCCTCTTTCTCTCTGTCTACCTCCCATCTCTCTCTGTCTCTCTCTCTCTCTCTCTCTCTGTGTCTCTCTCTCTGTCTACTCTGAAAGGTAACCCTTTAAAAACAAGGTGTTGGTCTGGAGCGCTGTTGGATCCCTGGGTAGCTGAGGGTTAACGTTTTGCTCGCGGACCCTGCTGTGGTTCTTTGCAAGTTGGGGCGGGTTCGTGTTGGTGAAGGGATGGTGGTGAGTTAATGAAGGACACCACGTGAAGTCCGTTCGCAACCCAGAGTGACCCTGTGTCCCTGTTAGACACATCTTCAGCAGAGCAGCACTACAGCAGTGGTGTGGGGAAACCAGCAGAGAGCATAGGCCCTGTGCCATTGACAGCTTTTCACAGCAGCAGAGCACCCGCCCCCCACCCCCCTCACCCACCCCCACCACCAACCCCAGCTCCTTCCATTGGCTGAGGTCGTGCAATCACTCTTCCATGCCCGATGACTGCGGTCGCTATTGCAATGCAGTAATTTCGACAGCTGGTTCCCACACTGTGGGAGACAGCCAGATCTTGGGCGTGTTACTGGAATGACATTGGCCAAGAGGTGAACCCTCCTGCTTTTGCCCGGGTGGGGGGGTAGGGGGAGGGATGGTACCTGAAAAGGAAGAACACCACCTCGCCGGCTGCTTCAGGGGAACCCCGGTATGTGCAGGGCGCTCTACAAATGCAGTTTTTCCGAACGTAAATCCCAACCGCGGCAAAGTGTGCATCCCGGAATAACTCTCAGCACACTTCTTTGACCAATGTTTACAGGTACCTCCAAGCTCCAGGTGAGCCTGGCGTTTATTAGGACCTGCATTCAAGTAGCGCCCCTTCACCATCTGGCAGTCAGCTAAAGCGCCTTGTAGCCTGTGTTGTGGGGTTCAGCAGAGGCATTATCCCGTAGTGCCCAGGGATGTGCAGGTTAGGGTGGATTGGCCATGTTAAATTGTCCCATAATGCCCCAGGGATGTGCAGGTTAGGGTGGATTGGCCGTGCTAAATTGTCCCATAGTGCCCCAGGGATGTGCAGGTTAGGGTGGATTGGCCATGCTAAATTGTCCCATAATGCCCAGGGATGTGCAGGTTAGGGTGGATTGGCCATGCTAAATTGTCCCGTAGTGCCCAGGGATGTGCAGGTCAGGGTGGATTGGCCATGCTAAATTGTCCCATAGTGCCCAGGGATGTGCAGGTTAGGGTGGATTGGCCATGCTAAATTGTCCCATAGTGCCCAGGGATGTACAGGTTAGGGTGGATTGGCCATGCTAAATTGTCCCATCGTGTCCAGGGATGTGCAGATTAGGGTGGATCATTCCATACACGTACCACCCTCTGTGTGAAAAAGGTCTCTTTTAGTGTAAGGTGAGAGGGGATAGACTTCAAAAGGGCATAAGTGTCAACGTTTTTACACAGAGGGTGGTTCGTGTGTGGAATGTACATCCAGAGGAAGTGGTGGACGTGGGTACGGTTACAAGGTTTAAAAGAGATTCGGATAAGTCCATGAATAGGAGAGGGATGTGGGCCAGGAGCGGGGCAGGTTTGGGACTAGATTAGTTTGGGATTATGGACGGGTTGGGCCCAAGGGACTGTTTCCTTGCTGTGTGACTCCGTTGGAGTTCAGGAGAGTCAGAGGTCACTTTATTGAAACGTCTTAAGATCCTGAGGGTGTTTCCTCTTGTGGGACAACTGGGTGATCGCTGTCGGAAAATAAGGGGTCGCCCATTCCGAACAGAGACGAGGAAACGTTCTGTTATCTCAGAAGGTTGTGGTTTCTTTGGAATTGCATCCTCAGAAAATACAGGATGCGGAGTTTTTTTTAAGGAGGAGGGAATTTTCAGGGAATTAAAGATTATCGGGTGTGGGGCGGGGGTTGGTTGACGGGGGGAGGGGGTTGGTAAATGTGGGCACATAGAGTTGAGGTTCAGATAAAACCAGCCACGATCTTTGTCAAATGTCAGAGCAGGCTTAATTGGCCTGATCTCGTTCCTCATTTGTACCCTTCTAAGGATCGTAATTGACTGGAGCGGAAACAATTGGGACATCTCCACTGAATCGATAGACGTTAGTGAAGTCTTCGACGAGATTCCCCATGGCGGACTGGTTAGATTTGATTAGATTAGGTTCCCTACAGTGCAGAAATAGGCCCTTTGGCCTAGCAAGTCCACACCGACCCACCGAAGAGCAACCCACGCAGACCCACTTCTTGCTCATGCACCGATCACTGTGGGCAATTTAGCATGGCCACTTCACATCTTTGGACTGTGGGAGGAAACCGGAGCACCCGGAGGAAACCCACGCAGACGCTGGGTGGTGGGGGTGGGGGGGGGAGAATGTGCAAACTCCACGCAGACAGTAGCCCCGAGGCTGGGATAGAACCCGGGTCCCAGGTGCTGCGAGGCAGCAGTGCTAACCACGGAGCCACCAGATCGCGTGGGATTCAGGGAGAGCTAGCCGCTTGGACGCCAAACTGGCCTCACAGTGTGAGACAGAAGTTTAGCAGATCACGGGGAGGTGAATAGCCACCGTCTTTTCCCTAGGATAGGGGAGTCCAAAGTTGGAGGGTAGAGGTGGAAGGTGAGAGGGGAAAGACTGACAAAGGACGTATTATAAGAGGCAGGCATCAGTGTTGGGCCCACGGCCGTTTGTTATTTATACAAACGACCAACCTCCAACGTTCCAGGGAAGACAAGCCCCAGCCTCTCCTTATAACACAAACCTTTCAGTCTTAGTAACATGGTTTGTGAGATTTTTCTGTTTCACTTCCAGTTGAATGACATCCTTCCTAGAGTGGGGCAACCAGAATTGGAAGGATTACTCCAAATATGTCCTGACCAATGTCCTGAGCAACTGGGACATTACGTCTGGACCCCTGTACTCGATGCTAAACGCCTTCTCTACCACCCTGTCTACCTGTGACACCACTTTCAAGGAACTCTGTCCCTGAACCCCTCGGTCTCTCTGTTCCACAACCCAACCCAACGGCCTATCATCATCCTATTATGCCCAAAGTGTCGACTCTCCTGCCCCTCGGATGCTGCCTGACCGGCTGTGCTTTTCCAGCGCCGCTCTTCCTGACCCCCTATCGTTGACTGTGTAAGTCCTGTCTCTTGTTTGTTTGACCAAAATGCAGCACCTGGCATTTATCCAAACTGAACTCCAACCGCCACTCCTCAGCCCATTGGCCCAAATGATCAAATCCTGTTGCAATCTTAGGTCCCCTTTCTTCACTGTCCGTTGCGCCACCAATCTGAGTGCCATCCCCAAACCATGCCAGCCAGAATCTCGTCCGCTGCTCGGTCAATCTCACCTGCAGTGACCATGCGCAGATAAAGATGCACTTTGGAGTGCCAACCACAAGGGTCGCTCTCTTGACTGGGAATTCTGCCTCTTTCCTCTTCGTGGTCCGCTCAGTGAGGGTAGAGGAGATTGAGATCTTGCGCCGTGAGACAGTCGGGTGGTTAAGTGTGGTGCTGGAAAAGCACAGCCGATCGGGCAGCATCCGAGGAGCAGGAAAGTCGACATTTTGGGCATAAGCCCTTAATCAGAAACGTGAGGTGGTGGATCGGTGAAGGGGGGCTGAGAGATAAAGAGGAGGCTTAGTGGGGGAAGGTAGCTGAGAAGGTAGATGCAGGTGGGATGGGGGAGAGGTCATAGGTCGGAGATGGGCGGGGTGGTGGAGTGGTTGGGTGGGAAGGAAGATGGAGAGGTAGGACAGTTCAAGATGGCGGTTGGAGGGCTGGATCTGGGATAAGGTGGGGGGGGAGGGGAGATGAGGAAACTGGTGAAAATCGACGTTGATGTCGTGTGGTTGGAGGGTCCCAAGGTGAGAGATGAGGTGTTCTCCCTCCAGGCGTTGGGTGGCTAGAGTTTGGCGGTGGAGGAGGCCCAGGACTTGCACGTCCTTGGCGGAGTGGGAGGGGGAGTTGAAATGGTCAGCCATGGGGCGTTGCGTGTCCCAGAGATGTTCCCTGAAGCCCTCCGAGAGTTGGCGTCCAGTCTCCCCGAGGTAGATGAGTTTTGGGGGTGAGGTGTGTTGATTAGACTCACATGCTTCTGTGACGCTGCTTCCTGAGTTGCTCCCCACCTCATCTTCCTGACACAACGCCGGCACTCTGTAATTATCAGAAAGAGCCTTTAATGGTATTGTGGCCTGTTCACAAGCAAATAATTACTGCGTTTACTGGCCATCGGGGAGTTGTTGCTTGGAAGCACGGGAGGAAAGAACACTGCTTTTTTGTTTCAGGACTTGATGCGTTGCTATTTATTTTATGATTTGTTTCTGTAGATTTCAGGATTGTGTCAAAATTAAGGTACATTTTAAGGACAGCTGCAAGACATTAGTCACGTTCAATGGAATTTAATTCAGATAAACATTTTGGTAGAACGAACAGGACAGTAGGACAGAGAGAGCTCGGGGTTCGGGTGCTTGATTCTTTTGAAGTTTGCGTCACAGGGTGTTTAAGAAGACGTTTGGCACACTTGCCTTCATTGCTCAGGCCTTTGAGTACAGGAGTTGGGGAAGTCATGTTGGGGTTGTACAGGACCTTGGTGAGGCCTCGTCTGAACACTATGGGACAATTTAGCACAGCCAATCCACCCTAACCTGCACATCCCTGGGGACTATGGGACAATTTAGCATGGCCAATCCACCCTAACCTGCACATCCCTGGGGACTATGGGACAATTTAGCATGGCCAATCCACCCTAACCTGCGCATCCCTGGGCACTACAGGACAATTTAGCATGGCCAATCCACCCTAACCTGTGCATCCCTGGGCACTATGAGACAATTTAGCATGGCCAATCCACCCTAACCTGCACATCCCTGGGCACTATGGGACAATTTAGCATGGTCAATCCACCCTAGCCTGCACATCTTTGGACTGTGGGAGGAAACCGGAGTACCCAGTGGAAACCCACACAGATGGGGTGGGGGGTGGTGAATGTGCAAACCCCACACAGCCAGTCGCCTAAGGGGGTGGGCGCAAACCGAACCTGGGGTCCTGGCGCCTTGAGGCAACAGTGCTAGCCACTGAGCAGAGAATGAGCCGTTTAGGCTCTCACCCCCTGGCCTTTAAAAGAACGAGAGATGACTCTAATTGATGTGGGAAAGATCCGAAGGAAGGTTGATAAAGTCGGTGTGGAGAAGACATTTGCCTTGTGGGGCCACCGAGGATAGGCTGTCGTTTTTCGAATAAGCGGGGGCCGTTTTAAAACAGGCATGAGGAGGACTTAGATCTCACAGAGGAATCTGTGGAATTCAGCCCCCCCCCCTCCAGAGTGCGGAGACCTTGAATTGAATTGAATTGATTGTCCCGTGTACCGAGGCACAGTGGAAAGCTTTGTTTTGCGAGCAACACAGACAGATCACAGAGTTAAGTCGCATAGACAAGTGAATAATAGGTAAACAGCAGCAAAATCAAAAACACAGGGACAGGCGAATGTTAAGAGTTTGTGAGTCCATTCAATATTCTAACAACAGGAGGGTAGAAACTGTTCCGAAACCGGCTGGTGCGTGTGTTCAGGCTTCTGTACCTTCTCCCCGGTGGTAGAGAAACATTGCCAGGGTGGGGTGGATCTTTGAGAATGCTGGCGGCCTTTCCTGGACAGTGGGGCCTAGGAGATGGGTTCTATAGATCTATTGTTTTTGGTACCTTTCCTGAAGAAGGGCTTATGCCCGAATCGTCGATTCTCCTTCTCTTTGATGCTGCCTGACCTGCTGCGCTTTTCCAGCAACACGTTTTTCAGCTCTGCAGATCTATTGATCAACTTTCAGGAGGTTGACTCATTTTAATTGGTAACGGGTGGAAGGGAGGGCTAGTACTGTCGCGCTGGGTCAAATGGCCTCGTCTTGTGCTGTCACTGTTGTCATTGTGAGGAAGAAAAAGACACCTTTCCACATAAAAAAACTGGTTCCAGTTCGCTTTCTCCTCAGAAGTCGGTTACACGTTCAACTTTCAATTGTTGGAAAAATTCCCACTTGGTTCACTCATGTCCTTTTAGGGGAGGAGATGGCCGTCTTAAACCCGGTCCGGCCTACAAGTGACTCCAGACCCACAGCGATGCGGTGGACTCTTTATTACCCTCTGGGCACCTTGGGGTGGGCTATAAATGCTGGGACCCCCTTACCGGAAAGTCAGACATCACAGAGAGAGACCCTTCGGCCCAACTCATGATTCCAAACTGAACTAGTCCCTCCTGCTTGCTCCTAGCCCATATCCCTCCAAACCTTTCCCATTCATCCAAATGTCTTTTGAATTTTGTAACTATTATCAATGTCCACCAGTTCCCCAGAAAGTCTGTCCCACACGCGAAGCACGCCCTGTGTGAAAGAAAATTGCACCTCAAGTCCTTTTTAAATCTTTTCCGTCCCACCTTAAACCTCTACCCAATAGTTTGGGACTCCCACAGCCTGGGGAAAAGGCCTTGGCTCTTCACTCTAAGACACTCGTGATCTTATAAACCCATAAAAGGTCACCCCTCAGGCTCCTCTCTGGCCTATCTCTGTAACTCAAACCCTCTGTTCCCAGCAACCTTCTGGTCAATCTCTCCTGAGCCCTCTACAGTTGAATAATATCCTTCCTGTAACAGGGCAACCAGAACTGCACATGGTTAAAAAAGGAAAACTTCAAATTTAGGGCCTAACCCCATGCTATTCCTGTCCTGGGATGGGGGGACAGTGTGAAGGAAGCCTTACTCTGTATCTAACCCCGTGCTGTCCCTGTTCCTGTCCCTGGGATGAGGGGGGACATTGTGAAGGAAGCCTTACTCTGGATCTAACCCCATGCTGTCCCTGGGATGGGGAGGGACTGCTCGTTGGATGCTGCCTGAACTGCTGTGCTCTTCCAGCACCACTAATCCAGTATTTGGTTTCCAGCATCTGCAGTTATTGTTTTTACCTCAGTGTAGAGGGAGCTTTACTCTGTATCTAACCCCATGCTGTCCCTGGAATGGGGGGATAATTGTAGAGGAAGCTTTACTCTGTATCTAACTCTGTGCTGTCCCTGGGATGGGGGGGGAAATTGTAGAGAGAGCTTTACTCTGTATCTAACCCCATGCTGTCCCTGGGATTGGCGGGGGGGACAGTGTGAAGGGAGCCTTACTCTGTATCTAACCCCGTGCTGTCCCTGTTCCTGGGATGGGGGGGGGGACAGTGTAGAGGGGGCTTTACTCTCTCTCTAACACACCCCACTGCCTTGGGAAGTGTGTGATGGGGAAGACAGTGTAGAGGAAGCTTTACATTCTCTCTCTCTCTGTCTGTCTCTCTCTCTCCCTCTCTGACACACTCCCCACCCTGGGAAGTGTGTGATGGGGAAGACAGTGTAGAGGGAGCTTTACATTCTCTCTCTCTCTCTCTCTCTCTGTCTCTCTGTCTGTCTCTCTCTCTCTCTCTCTCTCTGTCTGTCTCTCTCTCTCCCTCTCTGACACACTCCCCTACCCTGGGAAGTGTGTGGTGGGGGAGACAGTGCAGAGGGAGCTATACTCTCTCTCTATAACACACCCCTGGCTGCCCCGGGCAGTGTGTGGGGCTGGGGGGCGGCTGGGGGGCAGCCCTCGCTCTGCACGGTATGTCACTGAAAAGCAAGGAGGCAGACAGAAATAGGTCAGGCCTGAGAGTACCATGGGGCCTTTCTGTAGGAGGCTAGCTCTCTCTGAAGCCCGAGGAGCTGGGAGTCTTATCGACTGTTGTGCGTGAGTCAGCAAGTCTCTCTTCATTGAGTAAAGTACCCCAGAGGCTATTGGCCGAGCACTGCTGGAATTATTCATGACCACACACACGCATTCTAAAAGCTCTCTCTCCTACCTTTTTTCTTTTCATTAATAAAACTTGCAAGAGCTGCCTGAGCAGTTGCTTGTCATTTTTTCCTTCTCTCCCTCCCTCCCTCTCTCTCTCTCTCTCTCTCTCTCTCTGTGTTGCCCAGTTCCCCTCCCATTCAAAGCCTGCAGCATCTCCCAACCAGGAGGCATGGACCTCCCTCGCTCCGCCGACAGAGAGCCCTCCTCACGGTTCCCCAGCCCTTGAAATCCCCGAGGGGGCAGCGGTGGATTCAGGAGCGTGCCCTGCCGTTTGCCTCCCTTTCCCTCTCTCACTCTCAGACCCCCCCCGCACATCGCGTCTCCTGCTTGCCGTCCCCTGTGCTCGTCTCCTGGGTGCGGGACTCTTTCCTCTCATTTTTTTGGGCAATGAATTCCCTTCTGTTCCCGGGAGGGGGGGGGCTGGAAGTCTGCCGTCAACAAGTGAGCCCAGTCTGAATCGGTGCATTCGGAACTGAACGAGTCGCCTCCAGAATTCAGCAGAAGCTTCTTTCGATCGCTGTGCTCAGAAGTGGACAAATATTCAGCAAACTGGTGGGATCACTTGGAGGGGGGGGGGGGGGGGGTTAGTGAGTGACAGACTGGTGGGACTTGTTTTTCATCTAGGTAAAAACAATGACTGCAGATGCTGAAAATCAAATACTGGATTAGTGGTGCTGGAAGAGCACAGCAGTTCAGGCAGCATCCAACGAGCAGCGAAATCAACGTTTCGGGCAAAAGCCCTTGTTTTTCATCCGTCTCTCGCCCACCCTCCCCCATTTGCTCCTCCAACAGACTCTAGTCCTCACAGGTTGCTCCTGCCCGTCTGGAATCTGAGGGGAGTTGGAAAAGCAGAGGAATTAGGACGGGGGAGGTGGCCCGGGGATGAGAGGGGCTGAGGAGCGTCATGGATCTGTTGCTGAAGAATAAGTACAGCCACTTCCACAACGACCACCCTTCCGAGGCTGCCCATGGGGAGGCGCTGCTGCCTCCCTCTGCCTCCTCCTCCTCCCTGGCCCCCATCCTGCCCGCCGAGGGGGCAGAGCTGCCCCCCGGGCCGGAGGACAGCCCCACCACCCTGTGCTCCTTCTTCCCCAGGATGGGGAACCTGAAGCTCTCCAACCCGGCCGGCCTGCTCCAGTCGAAGGGGGTGGCAGGGGCAGGGGCAGCGCCAGGCCTGGGCGACGGGGGCGCCAGTCACTCGGGGGCTGAGCCTGACTTCTCTCCCCGTTGGCAGGACATGAACCGGCTGGGCTGCGGAGGAGGAGGAGGAGCAGGAGGAGGAGGAGGAGGAGGGAAGAAGACGCGAGTGGAGGGCGGCCAGCTCGGGGGTGACGAGTGGACACGCCATGGCAGCTTTGTGAACAAGCCAAGTCGGGGCTGGCTCCATCCAGACGACCAGGTGATGGGATCCGGTGTCTCCTACCTCGTACGGGTGAGTCTCTCCGAGAGCCCGCTGGGTATTACCCGCTCTCCCCCAATTACCCCCCTCCTGTGTAACCCACTGTCCCCCAATTACTCCCCTCCTGTATAACCCACTGTCCCCCAATTACCCCCCTCCCGTATAACCCGCTGTCCCCCAATTACCCCCCTCCTGTGTAATCGACTGTCCCCCAATTACCCCCCTCCTGTGTAACCCGCTGTCCCCCAATTACCCCCCTCCTGTATAACCCGCTGTCCCCCAATTACCCCCCTCCCGTATAACCCACTGTCCCCCAATTACCCCCCTCCTGTATAACGCGCTGTCCCCCAATTACCCCCCTCCTATATAACCCACTGTCCCCCAATTACCCCCCTCCTGTATAACCCGCTGTCCCCCAATTACCCCCCTCCTGTGTAATCCACTGTCCCCCAATTACCCCCCTCCTGTGTAACCCACTGTCCCCCAATTACCCCACTCCTGTGTAACCCACTGTCCCCAATTACCTCCCTCCCGTATAACCCGCTGTCCCCCAATTACCCCCCTCCCGTATAACCCGCTGTCCCCCAATTACCCCCTCCCGTATAACCCACTGTCCCCCAATTACCACCCTTCTGTATAACCCCCTATCCCCCAATTACCCCCCTCCTGTATAACCCGCTGTCCCCCAATTACCCCCCTCCTGTATAACCCACTGTCCCCCAATTACCCCCCTCCTGTATAACCCGATGTCCCCCAATTACCCCCCTCCTATATAACCCACTGTCCCCCAATTACCCCCCTCCTGTATAAGCCGCTGTCCCCCAATTACCCTGTCTCCTATATAACCCACTGTCCCCCAATTACCCGCCTCCTGTATAACCCACTGTCCCCCAATTACCCCCCTCCTGTATAACCCACTGTCCCCCAATTACCTCACTCCTGTATAACCCACTGTCCCCCAATTACCCCCCTCCTGGATAACCCACTGTCCCCCAATTACTCCCCTCCTGGATAACCCACTGTCCCCCAATTACCCCCCTCCTGTATAACCCCCTATCTCCCAATTATCCCCCTCCTGTATAACCCCCTATTCCCCAATTATCCCCCTCCTGTATAACCCACTATCCCCCAATTACCCCACTCCTGTATAACCCCCTATCCCCCAATTACCCCCCTCCTGTATAACCCCCATCTCCCAATTACCCCCCTCCTGTATAACCCAATGTCACACAATTACCCCCCTCTGTATACCCCACTATCCCCCAATTACCCACCTCCTATATAACCCACTGTCCCCCAATTACCCCCCTCCTGTATAACCCACTGTCCCCCAATTACTCCCCTCCTGTATAACCCCCTATCCCCCAATTACCCCACTCCTGTATAACCCCCTATCCCCCAATTACCCCCCTCCTATATTACCCGCTGTCCCCCAATTACCCCCCTCCTGTATAACCCACTGTCCCCCAATTACCCCCCTCCTGGATAACCCACTGTCCCCTAATTACCCCCCTCCTGGATAACCCACTGTCCCCCAATTACCCCCCTCCTGTATAACCCGCTGTCCCCCAATTACTCCACTGTCCTGTATAACCCGCTGTCCCCTAATTACCCCCCTCCTGGATAACCCACTCTTCCCCAATTACCCCCCTCCTGTATAACCCACTGTCCCCCAATTACCCCACTTCTGTATAACCCGCTGTCCCCCAATTACTCCCCTCCTGTATAACCCGCTGTCCCCCAATTACCCCCCTCCTGTATAACCCACTGTCTCCGAATTAACCCCTCCTGAATCACCCGCTGTCCCCCAATTACCCCTCTCCTGTATAACCCTTTGTTCCCCAATTACCCCCTCCTGTATAACCCACAGACCCCAATTACCCCCCTCCTGTATAACCCGCTGTCCCCCAATTACCCCCCTCCTGTATAACCCACTGTCTCCGAATTAACCCCTCCTGAATCACCCGCTGTCCCCCAATTACCCCCTCCTGTATAACCCGCTGTCTCTCAATTACCCCTCTCCTGTATAACCCGTTGTCCCCCAATTACCCCCTCCTGTATAACCCACAGACCCCAATTACCCCCCTCCTGTATAACCCGCTGTCCCCCAATTACTCCACTGTCCTGTATAACCCGCTGTCCCCCAATTACCCCCCTCCTGTATAACCCATTGTCCCCCAATTGCCCCCCTCCTATATTACCCGCTGTCTCCCAATTACCTCCCGTCCTGTAAAACCCACTGTCCCCAATTACCCCCCCGCCTATATGACCTGCTGTCCCCCAATTACCCCCCTCCTGTATAACCCACTGTCCCCCAATTACTCCCCTTCTATATTACTCGCTGTCCCCCAATTAACCCCTGTCCTATAAAACCCGCTGTCCCCAATTACCCCCCTCCTGTCTCACCCACTGTCCCCCAATTACTCCCCTTCTATATTACTCGCTGTCCCCCAATTAACCCCTGTCCTATAAAACCCGCTGTCCCCAATTACCCCCCTCCTGTCTCACCCACTGTCCCCCAATTACCCCCTCCTGTATAACCCACTGTACCCCTATTACCCCTTCTCCTATGTACCCAATGTCCCCCAATTACACCCCTCCTGCAAAACCCACTGTCCCACAATTACCCCCCTGTCCTGTATAACCCACTGTCCCCCAATTACCCCCCTCCTGTATAACCCACTGTACCCCTATTACCCCTTCTCCTATGTACCCAATGTCCCCCAATTACACCCCTCCTGCAAAACCCACTGTCCCACAAATACCCCCCTGTCCTGTATAACCCACTGTCCCCCAATTACCCCCCTCCTGTATAACCCACTGTCCCCCAATTACCCCGCCGTATAACCCGCTGTCCACCAATTACTCCCCTCTCCTGTATAACCCTCTGTCCCCCAATTAACCCCCCCCGTATAACCCACTGTCCACCAATTACCCCCCCTGTATAACCCACTGTCCCCCAATTCCCCCCCTCTCCTCTATAACCCACTGTCCCCCAATTACCCCCCTGTCCTGTATAACCCACTGTCCCCCCAATTACCCCCCTCTTGTGTAACCCGCTGTCCCCAATTGCCCCCTTCCTATATTACCCGCTGTCCCCAATTACCCCCCTCCTGTATAACCCACTGTCCCCCAATTAGCCCCCTCCTGTATAACCCACTGTCCCCCAATTAGCCCCCATCCTATATTACCCACTGTTACCCAATTACCCCCCTCCTGTGTAACCCACTGTCCCCCAATTATGCCCCTCCTGTATAACCCACTGTCCCCCAATTACCCCCCTCCTATATTACCCGCTGTCTCCCAATTACCCCCCTCCTGTGTAACCCACTGTCCCCCAATTACCCCCTTCCTATATTACCCGCTGTCTCCCAATTACACCCGTCTTGTATATCCCGCTCTCCCCCAATTACACTCCCCCGTATAACCCACTCTCCCGCAATTACCCCCCCCCCCGTATAACCCACTGTCTCCCAATTACTCCCCTGTCCTGTATAACCTGCTGTCCCCCAATTGCCCCCCTGTCCTGTATATCCCTCTGTCCTCCTATTACACCCTCCTATATAACCCACTGTCCCCCAATTACCCTCCTCCTGTATAATCCGCTGTCCCCCAATTACCCCCTCTCCTGTATAACCCACTGTCCCCCAATTATCCCCCTCCTGTATAACCCGCTGTCCCCCAATTACCCTCCTCCTGTATAACCCGCTGTCCCCCAATTACCCCCCTCCTGTATAACCCACTGTCCCCCAATTATCCCCCTCCTGTATAACCCACTGTCCCCCAATTATCTCCCTGTCCTGAATAACCCGCTGTCCCCTAATTACCCCCTCTCCTGTATAACCCGCTGTCCCCAATTACCCCCTCTCCTATATTACATGCTGACCCCAATTACCCATGTCCTGTATAACCCTCTGTCCCCCAATTGCCCCATCTCCTATATTACCCACTGTCCCCCAATTACCCCCCTCCTGTATAACCCGCTGTCCCCCAATTACCCCCCTCCTATATAACCCGCTGCCCCCCAGTTGCCCCCTTCTATATTACCCGCTGTCCCCAATTACCCCCCTCCTGTATAACCCGCTGTCCCCCAATTACCCCCCTCCTATATAACCCGCTGCCCCCCAGTTGCCCCCCTTCTATATTACCCGCTGTCCCCAATTACCCTCCTCCTGTATAACCTACTGTCCCCCTTTCCTGTATTACCCACTGTCCCCAATTATCCCCTTTCCTATATTACCCGCTGTCCCCAATTACCCCCTGTCCTGTATTAACCGCTGCCTCCCAATTACCCCCTCTCCTATATTACCCACTGTCCCCCAATTACCCCCCTCCTGTATTACCCACTGTCCCCAATTGCCCCCACTCCTGAATTACCCACAATCCCCCAATTATCCCCCACAGCCTCCTTATCTGCTCGCTAACAATTACCCCCCACAGCCTCCTTATCTGTACCCTAACAATTACCCCCCACAGCCTCCTTGCCTGCCCCTGAGTAGTTACCCCCTCTCCAGCCTCTTGTTTCTACGGTGCACCCCATTATTTCCTGCCCCCCTTGGGAATCCCAGGCGGCCCCCGTAAATGTTTCCCCCCCCCTCAGTTATTTCCCTTGGTTGGTTTCTGGCCAGACTGTGGTCCTGGACGCTGTGCCTAAGTAAGCAATCGCTCTGAACAAACATTACCGCTGACTGCTCTGCACTGTTTCACTGAACAGACAGCATCCTGTTCTCGTTCACCCTCTGCATCTGAGTGTCTGCCATGCGCTCTGTTTCCCTGATGGTGTTCGGCTGACTTGGTCTGTTTTCTTGTCTCATTCTGTCTCGCCCCGTATCTCTCATTCTCTTTCTCATGGTGCCTGTCTCCCCCTCTCTCTTGAACCACTTTCCTTTATCTCTTTCTTGTGCAGTCCGTGACTCTCTCACTCGCTGTCACTCTTTGCAGACTGACCCTCTCACTACTTGCCTCTCTCTCACTCTGTCCGTCCCTCTCTTTTTGTTCTCTCTCTCTCTCTCTCTCTTTCTCTCTCTCTCTTTCTCTCTCTCTCTCTCTCTCTCTCTCTCTCTCTCTATACCTCTCTCACACTCATTCACTGCCCCTCACTCCCTATCTCACTTTCTCTTTCCTGGTTACTCTTTAGGACAATGTCTCTCTCTTTCCTTATTTACTGTGTCTCACACTTTTATGTCTCCGTCAAGTTGTCTGTCTCACTCTCCCCGTCTCCTTCTCTCTCTCTGCCTCACTCTCCCGTCTCCTTCTCCCTGTCTGTCTCACTCTCCCCGTCTCCTTCTCCCTGTCTGTCTCACTCTCCCCATCTCCTTCTCCCTGTCTGTCTCACTCTCCCCGTCTCCTTCTCCCTCTCTGTCTCACTCTCCCCGTCTCCTTCTCCCTCTCTGCCTCACTCTCCCCGTCTCCTTCTCCCTGTCTGTCTCACTCTCCCCGTCTCCTTCTCCCTCTCTGCCTCACTCTCCCCGTCTCCTTCTCCCTGTCTGTCTCACTCTCCCCGTCTCCTTCTCTCTCTCTGCCTCACTCTCCCCGTCTCCTTCTCCCTGTCTGTCTCACTCTCCCCGTCTCCTTCTCCCTCTCTGCCTCACTCTCCCCGTCTCCTTCTCCCTGTCTGTCTCACTCTCCCCGTCTCCTTCTCTCTCTCTGCCTCACTCTCCCCGTCTCCTTCTCCCTGTCTGTCTCACTCTCCCCGTCTCCTTCTCCCTGTCTGTCTCACTCTCCCCGTCTCCTTCTCCCTGTCTGTCTCACTCTCCCCGTCTCCTTCTCCCTGTCTGTCTCACTCTCCCCGTCTCCTTCTCCCTGTCTGCCTCACTCTCCCCGTCTCCTTCTCTCTCTCTCTGTCTCACTCTCCCCGTCTCCTTCTCTCTCTCTGCCTCACTCTCCCCGTCTCCTTCTCCCTGTCTGTCTCACTCTCCCCGTCTCCTTCTCCCTGTCTGTCTCACTCTCCCCGTCTCCTTCTCTCTCTCTGCCTCACTCTCCCGTCTCCTTCTCCCTCTCTGTCTCACTCTCCCCATCTCCTTCTCCCTGTCTGTCTCACACTCCCCGTCTCCTTCTCCCTCTCTGTCTCACTCTCCCCGTCTCCTTCTCCCTGTCTGTCTCACTCTCCCCGTCTCCTTCTCTCTCTCTGTCTCACTCTCCCCGTCTCCTTCTCTCTCTCTCTGTCTCACTCTCCCTGTCTCCTTCTCTCTCTCTCTGTCTCACTCTCCCCGTCTCCTTCTCCCTGTCAGCCTCACTCTCCCCATCTCCTTCTCCCTGTCTGTCTCACTCTCCCCGTCTCCTTCTCCCTCTCTGCCTCACTCTCCCCGTCTCCTTCTCCCTGTCTGTCTCACTCTCCCCGTCTCCTTCTCCCTGTCTGTCTCACACTCCCCGTCTCCTTCTCCCTCTCTGTCTCACTCTCCCCGTCTCCTTCTCTCTCTCTGCCTCACTCTCCCCGTCTCCTTCTCCCTGTCTGTCTCACTCTCCCCGTCTCCTTCTCCCTGTCTGTCTCACTCTCCCCGTCTCCTTCTCCCTGTCTGTCTCACTCTCCCCGTCTCCTTCTCCCTGTCTGTCTCACTCTCCCCGTCTCCTTCTCCCTGTCTGCCTCACTCTCCCCGTCTCCTTCTCTCTCTCTCTGTCTCACTCTCCCCGTCTCCTTCTCTCTCTCTGCCTCACTCTCCCCGTCTCCTTCTCCCTGTCTGTCTCACTCTCCCCGTCTCCTTCTCCCTGTCTGTCTCACTCTCCCCGTCTCCTTCTCTCTCTCTGCCTCACTCTCCCGTCTCCTTCTCCCTCTCTGTCTCACTCTCCCCATCTCCTTCTCCCTGTCTGTCTCACACTCCCCGTCTCCTTCTCCCTCTCTGTCTCACTCTCCCCGTCTCCTTCTCCCTGTCTGTCTCACTCTCCCCGTCTCCTTCTCTCTCTCTGTCTCACTCTCCCCGTCTCCTTCTCTCTCTCTCTGTCTCACTCTCCCTGTCTCCTTCTCTCTCTCTCTGTCTCACTCTCCCCGTCTCCTTCTCCCTGTCAGCCTCACTCTCCCCATCTCCTTCTCCCTGTCTGTCTCACTCTCCCCGTCTCCTTCTCCCTCTCTGCCTCACTCTCCCCGTCTCCTTCTCCCTGTCTGTCTCACTCTCCCCGTCTCCTTCTCTCTCTCTGCCTCACTCTCCCCATCTCCTTCTCCCTGTCTGTCTCACTCTCCCCGTCTCCTTCTCCCTGTCTGTCTCACACTCCCCGTCTCCTTCTCCCTCTCTGTCTCACTCTCCCCGTCTCCTTCTCCCTGTCTGTCTCACTCTCCCCGTCTCCTTCTCTCTCTCTGTCTCACTCTCCCCGTCTCCTTCTCTCTCTCTCTGTCTCACTCTCCCTGTCTCCTTCTCTCTCTCTCTGTCTCACTCTCCCCGTCTCCTTCTCCCTGTCTGTCTCACTCTCCCCGTCTCCTTCTCCCTGTCTGTCTCACTCTCCCCGTCTCCTTCTCCCTCTCTGCCTCACTCTCCCCGTCTCCTTCTCCCTGTCTGTCTCACTCTCCCCGTCTCCTTCTCTCTCTCTGCCTCACTCTCCCCATCTCCTTCTCCCTGTCTGTCTCACTCTCCCCGTCTCCTTCTCCCTGTCTGTCTCACACTCCCCGTCTCCTTCTCCCTCTCTGTCTCACTCTCCCCGTCTCCTTCTCCCTGTCTGTCTCACTCTCCCCGTCTCCTTCTCCCTCTCTGCCTCACTCTCCCCGTCTCCTTCTCCCTGTCTGTCTCACTCTCCCCGTCTCCTTCTCCCTGTCTGTCTCACTCTCCCCGTCTCCTTCTCCCTGTCTGCCTCACTCTCCCCGTCTCCTTCTCCCTGTCAGCCTCACTCTCCCCATCTCCTTCTCCCTGTCTGTCTCACTCTCCCCGTCTCCTTCTCCCTGTCTGTCTCACTCTCCCCGTCTCCTTCTCCCTGTCTGTCTCACTCTCCCCGTCTCCTTCTCCCTGTCTGTCTCACTCTCCCCGTCTCCTTCTCCCTGTCTGTCTCACTCTCCCCGTCTCCTTCTCTCTCTCTCTGCCTCATTCTCCCCGTCTCCTTCTCCCTGTCTGTCTCACTCTCCCTGTCTCCTTTTCCCTGTCTGTCTTTGTGGTACTCTGTCTAACCTGATTCCCTTTTATTTCTTTTCGCTGTCTGACTCCCCGATCTAACTGACCTCTTTCCCCATGAGCTCTCCCTTTCACTCTGTTGTCTGTCTGAGACCGAAAGTCCCCAGATACAGAAGCAGCATTGTCCCATTCGGCCCATCGAGTCTGGTCTGTCATTTGGTCATGTTGATGTGTTTCTCTAGCCCTTCAAGTCCCTCACAATCAGGAACTATCCTGTCTCCATCTTTAAATACTCTCAACGACTTGGCCTGTGCGGGAATGAGTTCCACAGATTCTGTCTGACGAATTTCCTCCTCAAATGTTTGGACAACGTGAATGTTCACGCTATCTCTCTGCTCGTCTGCCTCCA
This sequence comes from Chiloscyllium punctatum, assembly GCF_047496795.1. Lineage (NCBI taxonomy): Eukaryota > Metazoa > Chordata > Chondrichthyes > Orectolobiformes > Hemiscylliidae > Chiloscyllium > Chiloscyllium punctatum. The sequence goes on along the minus strand of NC_092777.1, from coordinate 68,825,117 downwards.
TCTGTCGGCCTTTCCCCGTAGTTGCCCGAGACTCGAACAGCGCCCTGTGTTTTTTTTTTGAACACGAGAGAGGTTCTGAAGGTATAGGACAGTTCCCACGCCCTCAGCCTGAGAGTGGACCAGGTCCCCGATTTGCAGAAGGCGTTGAACTCCCCCACAACACGGGGGCTCCCCGTTGCCTTCTCCAGTCAGCTCTCCCCTCTGTGGCAGACGCTGGACCGACGCTAAAACAGTGTTCAGAGCGATCGATGCCCGGTTGATGGGCTGCATCAGTTCTGGCGAGAGGGTCAGTGAGCTACCCCATGCTGTTCCTGCGATGCACGCTGTTCAACTGCAAGGGGCATCGCAATAGATCCACCTCCCACTCTTGCCAGACTCTACCCATGAGGCGAATGAGCGCCCAGGGGTAATGTCTCCCACCAAGACGTCTTTACAGCTGTAATCAGGAGTTAGGCTTGCCAGCGGGGTGGGCGCTGTGGGAGGGTCAGTGCTGAGGGAGCAGGCGCTGTCGGAGGGTCAGTACCGAGGGAGCGGGTGCTGTCGGACGGTCAGGGCTGAGGGAGTGGGCGCTGTGGGAGGGTGAGCACTGAGGGAGTGGGTGCTGTGGGAAGGTGAGTGCTGAGGGAGTGGGCGCGTGTGGGAGGTTCACTGCTGAGTGAGCGGGCACTGTTGGAGTCAGTGCTGAGGGAGCGGGTGCTGTGGGACGGTCAGCGCTGAGGGAGTAGGCGCTGTTGCTGGGTCAGGGCTGAGGGAGTGGGTGCTGTGGGAGAGTCAGTGCTGAGGGAGCGGGCGCTGTCGGAGGGTCAGTGCTGAGGGAGCGGGCGCTGTCGGAGGGTCAGTGCTGAGGGAGCGGGCGCTGTCGGAGGGTCAGTGCCGAGGGAGCGGGCACTGTCGGAGGGTCAGTGCCGAGGGAGCGGGCACTGTCGGAGGGTCAGTACCGAGGGAGCGGGCGCTGTCGGAGGGTCAGTACCGAGGGAGCGGGCGCTGTCGGAGGGTCAGTACCGAGGGAGCGGGCGCTGTCGGAGGGTCAGTACCGAGGGAGCGGGCGCTGTCGGACGGTCAGGGCTGAGGGAGTGGGCACTGTGGGAGGGTCAGCACTGAGGGAGCAGATGCTGTCGGAGGGTCAGTGCTGAGGGAGTGGGTGCTGTCGGAGGGTCAGTGCTGAGGGAGCGGGCGCTGTCGGAGGGTCAGTGCTGAGGGAGCGGGCGCTGTCGGAGGGTCAGTACCGAGGGAGCGGGCGCTGTCGGAGGGTCAGTACCGAGGGAGCGGGCGCTGTCGGACGGTCAGGGCTGAGGGAGTGGGCACTGTGGGAGAGTCAGCGCTGAGGAAGCAGGCGCTATCGGAGGGTCAGCGCTGAGGGAGCAGGCTTTGTCGGAGGGTCAGTGCTGAGGGAGTGGGTGCTGTCGGAGGGTTAGTGCTGAGGGAGAGGGCGCTGTCGGAGGGTCAGTGCTGAGGGAGCGGGCGCTGTTGGAGGGTCAGTGCTGAGGGAGCGGGCGCTGTTGGAGACTCAGTGCTGAGGGAGTGGGCGCTGTCGGAGGGTCAGTGCTGAGGGAGCGGGCGCTGTCGGAGGGTCAGTGCTGAGGGAGCGGTCGCTGTCGGAGGGTCAGTGCTGAGGGAGCAGGCTTTGTTGGAGGGTCAGTGCTGAGGGAGTGGGTGCTGTCGGAGGGTCAGTGCTGAGGGAGCAGGCTTTGTTGGAGGGTCAGTGCTGAGGGAGTGGGTGCTGTCGGAGGGTCAGTTCTGAGGGAGCGGGCGCTGTCGAAGGGTCAGTGCTGAGGGAGCAGGCTTTGTCGGAGGGTCAGTGCTGAGGGAGCGGGTGCTGTCGGAGGGTCAGTGCTGAGGGAGCAGGCTTTGTTGGAGGGTCAGTGCTGAGGGAGTGGGTGCTGTCGGAGGGTCAGTTCTGAGGGAGCGGGCGCTGTCGAAGGGTCAGTGCTGAGGGAGCGGGCTTTGTCGGAGGGTCAGTGCTGAGGGAGTGGGTGCTGTCGGAGGGTCAGTGCTGAGGGAGTGGGTGCTGTCGGAGGGTCAGTGCTGAGGGAGCGGGCGCTGTCGGACGGTCAGTGCTGAGGGAGCGGGCGCTGTGGGAGGGTCAGTGCTGAGGGAGCGGGCGCTGTGGGAGGGTCAGTGCTGAGGGAGCGGGCGCTGTCGGAGGGTCAGTGCTGAGGGAGCGGGCGCTGTGGGAGGGTCAGTGCTGAGGGAGCGGGCGCTGTCGGAGGGTCAGTGCTGAGGGAGCGGGCGCTGTCGGAGGGTCAGTGCTGAGGGAGCGGGCGCTGTCGGAGGGTCAGTGCTGAGGGAGCGGGCGCTGTCGGAGGGTCAGTGCTGAGGGAGCGGGCGCTGTCGGAGGGTCAGTGCTTAGGGAGCGGGCGCTGTCGGAGGGTCAGTGCTGAGGGAGCGGGCGCTGTCGGAGGGTCAGTGCTGAGGGAGCGGGCGCTGTCGGAGGGTCAGTGCTGAGGGAGCGGGCGCTGTCGGAGGGTCAGTGCTGAGGGAGCGGGCGCTGTCGGAGGGTCAGTGCTGAGGGAGCGGGCGCTGTCGGAGGGTCAGTGCTGAGGGAGCGGGCGCTGTCGGAGGGTCAGTGCTGAGGGAGCGGGCGCTGTCGGAGGGTCAGTGCTGAGGGAGCGGGCGCTGTCGGAGGGTCAGTGCTGAGGGAGCGGGCGCTGTCGGAGGGTCAGGGCTGAGGGAGTGCTGGCGGAGGACGAGCGGTGATCCTGAAGCCCCTATCCAAAGGATCCCATGACCACTGTTTGAACAAGTCTGAGTGAGGGTGGGGAAGTTCTTCTCAGTCCGGTGGGATCAACACATATTTCCCAACCATCGAGGGGAATCTTGTTTATCAGATGAGCGTCACCACAGTGTTACTTTGGTGAGAACGTTTTGTGTGTCAACTAGCTGCTACAGTTCTTCAATAACACCAACACACAAGATGAATTTCAGTTTCAATATTGTTAGCATGTGGTTTATAGTCTTAACGCGTGCTGGTGTTACTGATCCCACAGTGAATACACTGTGCAATTTGAGAACAAACCCCAGTGTTATACAGGGACAGACCTGCCCCCACCAGTACTGTACCCCAGTGTTATACAGAGACAGACCCGTCCCCACCAGTACTGTACCCCAGTGTTATACAGGGACAGACCCGTCCCCACCAGTACTGTACCCCAGTGTTATACAGGGACAGACCCGTCCCCACCAGTACTGTACCCCAGTGTGAAACAGGGACAGACCCGTCCCCACCAGTACTGTACCCCAGTGTTATACAGTGACAGACCCGTCCCCACCAGTACTGTACCCCAGTGTTATACAGGGACAGACCCGTCCCCACCAGTACTGTACCCCAGTGTTATACAGGGACAGACCCGTCCCCACCGGTACTGTACCCCAGTGTTATACAGTGACAGACCTGTCCCCACCGGTACTGTACCCCAGTGTTATACAGGGACAGACCCGTCCCCACCAGTACTGTACCCCAGTGTTATACAGGGACAGACCCGTCCCCACCCAGTACTGTACCCCAGTGTTATACAGGGACAGACCCGTCCCCACCAGTACTGTACCCCAGTGTTATACAGTGACAGACCCGTCCCCACCAGTACTGTACCCCAGTGTTATACAGTGACAGATCCGTCCCCACCAGTACTGTACCCCAGTGTTATACAGGGACAGACCCGTCCCCACCAGTACTGTACTCCAGTGTTATACAGGGACAGACCCGTCCCCACCCAGTACTGTACCCCAGTGTTATACAGGGACAGACCCGTCCCCACCAGTACTGTACCCCAGTGTTATTCAGGGACAGACCCGTCCCCACCAGTACTGTACCCCAGTGTTATTCAGGGACAGACCCGTCCCCACCCAGTACTGTACCCCAGTGTTATACAGGGACAGACCCATCCCCACCCAGTACTGTACCCCAGTGTTATACAGGGACAGACCCGTCCCCACCCAGTACTGTACCCCAGTGTTATACAGGGACAGACCCGTCCCCACCCAGTACTGTACCCCAGTGTTATATAGGGACAGACCCGTCCCCACCAGTACTGTACCCCAGTGTTATACAGGGACAGACCTGTCCCCACCAGTACTGTACCCCAGTGTTATACAGGGACAGACCCGTCCCCACCAGTACTGTACCCCAGTGTTATACAGGGACAGACCCGTCCCCACCAGTACTGTACCCCAGTGTTATACAGAGACAGACCCGTCCCCACCGGTACTGTACCCCAGTGTTATACAGTGACAGACCTTGCCACCTGTGTTTTCAATTTAAACTCATTTAATTGCTGCTTATTCACATTTATTCTCCCCCCCAGTTTTGCTCACGGTGTGAATGCACCTCTGTTTTTTTTCTCTCTTTGCTGTTGTTGCTCTTTTCCACCCTGCCACGGTCCCGATTGGGGTGGCTGAGGGCTGGACAATTTCTGCCTGCTTCCTTGGGGGGCAGCTGCTGGTGTGAAGGCAGCGTTACCCGGCCACCTCTTCGCGGTTTGACCTTCCCAGACCGTGGAGTAGGAAGCAGTGGTGGACCAAATGTCAGCGAGCGTCTGTCCCACGCCCTCCCTCCCATCCGACTTGTTCCCTCACTTGCTGCTGGAGCTGCTTGTGGTTTTCACAGCTCTGTAGCAGGGGTGATCAGAGCACGTCATTGCCCTGGGGACTGTCCCTGGGCAATTGCCACGCACAATTATCAAGGCTTCTCTCATGCCAGGCTCCCCAGAACGTGAACAGATGAGACACAAATTGCTTTGGCCATTCTGCTTTGGAAGTTCAGTTTCTGGAACAGGGTTGGGACAGGCCACAGGCCTCCCACAGGTTTCTCTGACTCCCAACAGGGAGTGTGTGTCGGAGAGGTAGAGGTTTTCTGATTTCGCCTTTGGGTAAAGCTTGTCCCCTCCCCAGCCATCTCGCTCTCTCTCTCTCTCTCTCTCTCTCTGCTCCCTCAGCACTGACCCTCCCACAGCACCTACTCCCTCAGCACTGACCCTCCCACAACGCCCGCTCCCTCAGCACTGACCCTCCCTCAGCACTGACCCTCCCACAGTGCCCGCTCCCTCAGCACTGACCCTCCCTCAGCACTGACCCTCCCACAGTGCCCGCTCCCTCAGCACTGACCCTCCGACACACCCACTCCCTCAGCACTGACCCTCCCACAGTGCCCGCTCCCTCAGCACTGACCCTCCGACAGTGCCCGCTCCCTCAGCACTGACCCTCCGACACACCCACTCCCTCAGCACTGACCCTCCCACAGCGCCCACTCCCTCAGCACTGACCCTCCCACAGCGCCCACTCCCTCAGCACTGACCCTCCAACGCACCCACTATATATATCTGTATATATATCTCTCTCGATCTCTCTTACTTTCTCTCTCTCCATCTCCATCACTCCCCGTTTCTCTCTCCACCTGTCTCCATCTCTCTCGATCTCCCTGCATCTCTCTCTGTGTGCATCTCTCTCTCTGTGTTTCTCTCTCTCTCTATGCTTCCCTCTATCTTTCAATCTCTCTCTGTCTCTCCATCTCTCTCTGTCTCTCCATCTCTCTCTGTCTCTCCATCTCTCTCTCTGTCCCTCTCCATCTCTCTCTCTCTCTCTAAATTTTTCCTCCCACCCCCAGCCTTCACGAGGTGCCCCTCGTTTCAAACTGCGATGGCACTGTGGAATTCCCATTTCCCCAAAATATAACCCCTCCGAATTCCTGATTCATGACCTCCTCCTCTTCTTCAGCGCTAAACTTCCGACAGTACCCGTTACCTTGGCGCTGACCCTCCGACAGCACCCGTTCCCTCAGCACTGACCCTCCCACAGCACCCACTCCCTCAGCACTGACCCTCTGACAACGCCCACTCCCTCAGCCCTGACCCTCCGACAGTGCCCACTCCCTCAGCACTGACCCTCCGACAGCACCCGTTCCCTCATCACTGACCCTCCAACAGCGCCCCCTCCCTCAGCACTGACCCTCCAACAGTGCCCGCTCCCTCATCACTGACCCTCCGACAGCGCCCCCTCCCTCAGCACGGACCCTCCGACAGTGCCCGCTCCCTCAGACTGACCCTCCAACAACGCCCCCTCCCTCAGCACTGACCATCCGACAGTACCCACCCCCTCAGCACTGATCCTACGACGGCGCCTACTCCCTCAGCACTGACCCTCCAAGAGCACCCGCTCCCTCAGCACTGACCCTCCGACAGTGCCCGCTCCCTCATCACTGACCCTCCAACAGCGCCCCCTCCCTCAGCACTGACCCTCCGACAGTGCCCACTCCCTCAGCACTGACCCTCCGACAGTGCCCGCTCCCTCATCACTGACCCTCCGACAGCGCCCCCTCCCTCAGCACTGACCCTCCGACAGTGCCCGCTCCCTCAGACTGACCCTCCGACAACGCCCCCTCCCTCAGCACTGACCATCTGACAGCGCCCGTTCCCTCAGCACTGATCCTCCAACAGCACCCACTCCCTCAGCACTGACCCTCCTACAGCACCCGCTCCCTCAACACTGACCCTCTGACAGCGCCCCCTCCCTCAGCACTGACCCTCTGACAGCGCCCCCTCCCTCAGCACGGACCCTCCGACAGTGCCCGCTCCCTCAGACTGACCCTCCAACAACGCCCCCTCCCTCAGCACTGACCATCCGACAGTACCCACCCCCTCAGCACTGATCCTACGACGGCGCCTGCTCCCTCAGCACTGACCCTCCAAGAGCGCCCGCTCCCTCAGCACTGACCCTCCGACAGCGCCCCCTCCCTCAGCACTGACCCTCCGACAGTGCCCGCTCCCTCAGACTGACCCTCCGACAACGCCCCCTCCCTCAGCACTGACCATCTGACAGCGCCCGTTCCCTCAGCACTGACCCTCCAACAGCACCCACTCCCTCAGCACTGACCCTCCTACAGCACCCGCTCCCTCAACACTGACCCTCTGACAGCGCCCGCTCTCTCAGCACTGACCCTCCGACAATGGCAGCCCTGACCATTGAACATTAAATATTTGCGGTGTTGTGGAGATGTGGGGGACAGTAAGGTAACGATACTAATTGGAGAGCTCTGTCCCGGCTGTGATAACCTTTAATGGGTCGGGGGTCTGATTCCCTGGCTTGTCGGTGGGGAACACAAAAGCAGACGTCCTGTTGGTCCCCCTGCCAGTGCGATGCACGTCCTGTACTCCACATCATACCTCGGACTCTGACACAGTCACACAGCACAACACTGGCATTTATTGGGAATAACTATGAGCTTCGGAAACATACACCCACGCTGACATGGGCAGTGTGGGGAATCCGAGGGTGGAGGGGAAGTCTTCGCAAAATCTTGCCCTCGTCAGAACATCTGCGGTCCAATCGCAGGCGCCCGTAAGGGGGCAAATTCTGCGCTGACCCTCCAGGCAGCGATGTCAAAAGAGATGCCGGCTCCTGTTTGTTGCCCACCCCTCCCCATCCCAGGCTTCACCGTGAGGCACTCCTGAGGTGGGGAATGGCGCTAGAGGAATGCAGCTCTTAGTTCTGTACTCTCCTACTCCCCCTCTCAATATCTCCCTGAACCCTCACCATCCCCACACGCACACGCACACACACAAACACACGCACACACACCACACGCACACACACCACATACACACAGATCCACGCACACACACAAACACGCACACACACAAACACGCACACACACAAACACGCACACACACAGATCCACGCACACACAAATACACACACAAACACACACAGATCCACACACACACACCACACGTGCACACAAATACACACACACACTCTCTCTCACACACACCTCACACGCATGCACTCACTCTCATGTGCACACGCACACAATCATACACTCTCTGTCACACGCACACAAACTCTGACACACAGTCCCTCAAGCGTGCGCGTGCACACACTCTCTGTCTATCTCACGCGCACACTCTCACTTGTGCACACACACACGCACATTCTCTGTCTCACACGTACACACACATGCTTATACATTCTCTCACACACGCTCACACACTCACTCACACACCCAGTCCCTCACTTGCACACAAACATTTTCTTTTGCGCACACACACACACAGCAGCTGTACAGGACATTGGTTAGGCCACTGTTGGAATACTGTGTTCAGTTCCATAGCTCCTTGAAAGTAAAGTCGCAGGTAGATAGGATAGTGAAGGCAGCGTTTGGTATGCTTTCCTTTATTGGTCAGAGTATTGAGTACTGGAGTTGGGAGGTCATGTTGAGGCTGTACAGGACATTGGTTAGGCCACTGTTGGAATACTGTGTTCAGTTCTGGTCTCCTTGCTATTGGAAGGATGTTGTGAAATTTGAAAGGGTTCAGAAAAGATTTCAAGGATGTTGGAGGGTTTGAGCTACAGGGAGAGGCTGAACAGGCTGGGGCCGTTTTCCCCAGAGTGTTGGAGGCTGAGGGGTGACCTTATAGAGGTTTACAAAATCATGAGGGGCATAGATAGGGTAAATAGACAAGGTCTTTTCCCTGGGGTGGGGGAGTCCAGAACTAGAGGGGCATAGGTTTAGGGTGAGAGGGGAAAGATATAAAAGAGACCTAAGGGGCAACTTTTTCACACAGAGGGTGGTGCGTGTGTGGAATGAGCTGCCAGAGGAAGTGGTGGAGGCTGGTACAATGACAGCTTTTAATAGGTTGATGGGGACATGAATAGGAAGGGATATGTTGGCGAATAGGATTGGATTTGGTTGGGATATCTACTCAACACAGAGAGTTGGACTGAAGGGTCTGCTTCCGTGCTGGACAACTCAATGACTCCTTGTTTTCAGAGGGCACGGATTCCACAGTGACAGCTTCGTTAAGTCGAAGCATTGAGCGTTTTCTGACCATTGGGGCTGGGAAAAGCACAGACCGGCCGTTTATTAGATTACTTACAGTGTGGAAACAGGCCCTTCGGCCCAACAAGTCCACACCGACCCGCCAAAGTGCAACCCACCGATACCCCGACATATGCCCCTTACCTAACACTACGGGACAATTTAGCATGGCCAACTCACCTGACCTGCACATCTTTGGACTGTGGGAGGAAACCGGAGCACCCAGAGGAAACCCACACAGACACGGGGAGAAGGTGCAAACTCCACACAGACAGTCGCCTGAGGCGGGAATTGAACCCGTTTATCTGGGCTCGTTGTGTTTGTTTCTCAATGGAAATGAACCGTTGGTGAGAACATGCTGCAGAGTGAAGCCACACAACCCCATTAGCGGCATTGGACTTGCCCCAATCTCTCGACAATAATCTCGATCCCGACCTCCCCCCGAGAGAACGAGGGCAGGTTCACTCCTAAAACTGGTCCAATTTCTTGCTACAGTGCGATGTGATGTCTCGGGGCGGCACGGTGGCTCAGCGGTTAGTGCTGCTGCCTCACGGTGCCAGGGACCCAGGTTCAGTTCCCGCCTCGGGCAACTGTCTGTGTGGAGTTTGAACGTTCTCCCCCCCCAGTGTCTGTGTGGGTTTTCTCCCGGTGCTCCGGTTTCCTCCCACAGTCCAAAGATGTGCAGGTTAGGGTGGGTTGGCCACGCTAAATTGTCCCATAGTGCCCCAGGGATGTGCAGGTTAGGGTGGATTGGCCATGCTAAATTGTCCCATAGTGCCGAGGGATGTGCAGGTTAGGGTGGATTGGCCATGCTAAATTGTCCCGTAGTGCCCAGGGATGTACAGGTTAGGGTGGATTGGCCATGCTAAATTGTCCCGTAGTGCCCAGGGATGTACAGGTTAGGGTGGATTGGCCATGCTAAATTGTCCCGTAGTGCCCAGGGATGTACAGGTTAGGGTGGATTGGCCATGCTAAATTGTCCCGTAGTGCCCAGGGAAGTGCAGGTTAGGGTGGATTGGCCATGCTAAATTGTCCCGTAGTGCCCAGGGATGTACAGGTTAGGGTGGATTGGCCATGCTAAATTGTCCCGTAGTGCCCAGGGATGTGCAGGTTAGGGTGGATTGGCCATGCTAAATTGTCCCGTAGTGCCCAGGGATGTGCAGGTTAGGGTGGATTGGCCATGCTAAATTGTCCCATAGTGCCCAGGGATGTGCAAGTTAGGGTGGATTGGCCATACTAAATTGTCCCGTAGTGCCCAGGGATGTGCAGGTTAGGGTGGATTGGCCATGCTAAATTGTCCCATAGTGCCCAGGGATGTGCAGGTTAGGGTGGATTGGCCATGCTAAATTGCCTGTAGTGTTAGGTGGATTAGTCAGGGGTAAATATGGGAACGTGGGTTTCTCTTCAGAGGGTTGGTGTGGACCTGTTGGGCCGAAGGGCCTGTTTCCACACTGTAAATAATCTGATCTGATCGAACCTCTCTCTCTCTGCCCTCGCTCTGTTGACCTTCACTTCAGCTCCCTGATGGGAGGCTCAGCGGGCTATCAAGACACACAGACGGATGGTAGGCGTGGGGAGAAACCCTGGCCCACTCCCTGAACCCGTCAATCGCCCTTCCAGTGATCAGCCCCACCAACATCTCTTCCCCTCCCCAACCCACCATCGCACAAGAGAGGCTGAGACCGATAGCAACGCCACCTGAACCATTGTGGTTTTTTTTGAAGTTCGTGAGTCCTGGGTGAGACAGAAAGAGAGAGAGGGAAAAAAAAAGACAGGAAGAGAACGAAAGACACAGAGAGAGAGAGAGAGAAAGAAATAGAGAGCGAGAGACACGGAGGAAGAGACAATAAATAAAGAGGAAGAGCTGGGAAAGGAAGAGAGAGGGGCTAACCTAAGATAAAATTGGAAATCACGCAGCCCAGCCAGTGCTCGCTCCCCCAGACAGTTACCTCTGTCCTAATTGATTAACCCAATAGTGTTAACACTGAAGGGTCTGCCGATCTGAGGTGAGCTAAAAACAATGACTGCAGATGCTGGAAAGCAAATACTTCCTGATGAAGGGCTTTTGCCCGAAACGTCGATTTCGCTGCTCGTTGGATGCTGCCTGAACTGCTGTGCTCTTCCAGCACCACTAATCCAGTATTTGAGGTGAGGACCTGTTGAGGATGGGCAAGTGGCTACAGAACTGAAGGTGCTGAGGCCAGAGAACAGCGACATCCAGTCACTGGGTCATGGTGGATCTCTCGAGTCCCACGCCACCAACGCGTCCAGGTTTCCTGAACCGAACTACTCCCACTTGCCTACATTTGGCCCAAATCCCTGTGAATCTTTCCTATCCATGTACCTGACCCTCCGACATTGCGGTGTCCCCTCGGCATTGGCACAAGGAATGTTAGCCTGGATGACGGAGTGTGGTCTTTACTACAGGATATCAGAGAGAGAGAGAGAGAGAGAGCCCAATTCCTGACAGACTAGTGAGGCATCTGTCTGTCTCTCTCTCTCTCTGACTTTCTCTTTCTTTTCTCTCTCTCACTCTCTGTGTCTCCCTCTCTGTCTCTCTCTGTCTCTCTCTGTGACTCTCTCTCTCTGTCTCCCTCTTTGTGTCTCCCTCTCTTTCTGTCTCACTCTCTCTCTGTCTTTCTTTCTCTGTGTCTCCCTCTCTGTCTCTGTCTCCCTCTGTCTCTCTCTCTCTGTTTCCCTCTCTCTCTTTCTGTCTCCCTCTCTCTGTCTCCCTCTCCCTCCCTCTCTCTCTCAGTCTCTCCCTCTCTCTCTGTCTCCCTCTCTCTCTGTCTCCCTCTTCCTCTCTCAGTCTCTCCCTCTCTGTCTGTCTCCCTCCCCCTCCCTCTGTCTCCCTCTCTCTCTGTCTCCCTCTTCCTCTCTCAGTCTCTCCCTCTCTGTCTGTCTCTCTCTCTCTCTCAGTCTCTCTCTCAGTCTCTCTCTCTGTCTCCCTCTCTGTGTCCTCTTCTCTCTGTCTCCCTCTCTCTCTGTCTCCTTCTCTCTCGATCTGTCTCTTTCTTAGTCTGTCTCCCTCTCTCATTGTTTCTTTCTTCCTCTCTCATTTTCTCTCTCTCTCTGATGTCTTTCTGCCCGTCTCTTTCTCTCTCTCTCTATTTCCCTCCCTCTCTCTGTCTCTCTCTATCTCTCTCCTTCCATCTTTCTCTCTGTGTGTGTCTCTCTCTCTCTCTCTCTCTCTCTACTCCCTTCCACATGCTGCCTCACTTCTCTGACGAGATGAACGTGTGATTTTGAATATTGTTTCTTGCTTGTGTCCTGTGAAAGCTGCCCCCCCCACTCCCCTAGACTGGTTACTCAACGCTTCCTTCTTTTCCTTTCCAGTACATGGGATGTGTGGAGGTTCTGCAGTCAATGCGAGCACTGGACTTCAACACCAGAACGCAGGTCACCAGGTGAGAGTGTGGTTTCCTGGCGAAATATTTCTCCCAAGATTAGAGTGGTGCTGGAAAGGCACAACAGGTCAGGCAGCATCTGAGAAACAGGACAAACGCCATTTTGGGCAAAAGCCCTTCCCCTGGGGGGTACAAAGTTGAAAATCACCCAGCACCAGGTTCCAGTCCAACAGGTTTAATTGGAAGCACTAGCTTTCAGAGCGCTGCTCCTTCATCAGTTGGTATTGGAGGGCTCAATCCTAACACACAGATTTAATAGCAAAAATTGACAGTGTGATGTCTCTGAAATTATACATTGAAACATTGATTGTCTGTTCAGCCTTTCATGTGTTAGAATGACCATGATAGTTTCACTTCTGTCATGTATAATGTATAGTTTCAGTTACATCACATTGTAAACATTTGCTATAAATTCTGTGCATTCGGATTGAGCCCTCCACTACCACCTGATGAAGGAGTGGCCAATCCACCCTAACCTGTACATCCCTGGGGCACTATGGGACAATTTAGCATGGCTAATCCACCCTAACCTGCACATCCCTGGGCACTAGGGGACAATTTAGCATGGCCAATCCACCCTAACCTGCACATCCCTGGGCACTACGGGACAATTTAGCATGGCCAATCCACCCTAACCTGCACATCCCTGGGCACTATGGGACAATTTATCATGGCCAATCCACCCTAACCTGCACATCCCTGGGGCACTATGGGACAATTTATCATGGCCAATCCACCCTAACCTGCACATCCCTGGGGCACTATGGGACAATTTAGCATGGCCAATCCACCCTAACCTGCACATCCCTGGGCACTACGGGACAATTTAGCATGGCCAATCCACCCTAACCTGCACATCCCTGGGCACTATGGGACAATTTAGCATGGCCAATCCACCCTAACCTGCACATCCCTGGGCACTACGGGACAATTTAGCATGGCCAATCCACCCTAACCTGCACATCCCTGGGCACTATGGGACAATTTAGCATGGCCAATCCACCCTAACCTGTACATCCCTGGGCACTATGGGACAATTTAGCATGGCCAATCCACCCTAACCTGCACATCCCTGGGGCACTATGGGACAATTTAGCATGGCTAATCCACCCTAACCTGTACATCCCTGGGCACTATGGGACAATTTAGCATGGCCAATCCACCCTAACCTGCACATCCCTGGGGCACTACGGGACAATTTAGCATGGCTAATCCACCCTAACCTGTACATCCCTGGGCACTATGGGACAATTTAGCATGGCCAATCCACCCTAACCTGCACATCCCTGGGCACTATGGGACAATTTAGCATGGCCAATCCACCCTAACCTGCACATCCCTGGGGCACTATGGGACAATTTAGCATGGCCAATCCACCCTAACCTGCACATCTCTGGGGCACTATGGGACAATTTAGCATGGCCAACCCACCCTAACCTGCACATCCCTGGGGCACTATGGGACAATTTAGCATGGCCAATCCACCCTGACCTGCACATCCCTGGGCACTATGGGACAATTTAGCATGGCCAATCCACCCTGACCTGCACATCCCTGGGGCACTATGGGACAATTTAGCATGGCCAATCCACCCTGACCTGCACATCCCTGGGGCACTACGGGACAATTTAGCATGGCCAATCCACCCTACCCTGCACATCCCTGGGCACTATGGGACAATTTAGCATGGCCAATCCACCCTCACCTGCACATACCGGCACTATGGGACAATTTAGCATGGCCAATCCACCCTAACCTGCACATCCCTGGGCACTATGGGACAATTTAGCATGGCCAATCCACCCTAACCTGCACATCCCTGGGGCACTATGGGACAATTTATCATGGCCAATCCACCCTAACCTGCACATACCGGCACTATGGGACAATTTAGCATGGCCAATCCACCCTAACCTGCACATCCCTGGGCACTACGGGACAATTTAGCATGGCCAATCCACCCTCACCTGCACATACCGGCACTATGGGACAATTTAGCATGGCCAATCCATCCTAACCTGCACATCCCTGGGGCACTATGGGACAATTTGGCATGGCCAATCCACCCTAACCTGCACATCCCAGGGGCACTATGGGACAATTTAGCATGGCCAATCCACCCTAACCTGCACATCCCTGGGCACTATGGGACAATTTAGCATGGCCAATCCACCCTAACCTGCACATCCCTGGGCACTACGGGACAATTTAGCATGGCCAATCCACCCTACCCTGCACATCCCTGGGCACTATGGGACAATTTAGCATGGCCAATCCACCCTCACCTGCACATACCGGCACTATGGGACAATTTAGCATGGCCAATCCACCCTAACCTGCACATCCTTGGGCACTATGGGACAATTTAGCATGGCCAATCCACCCTAACCTGCACATCCCTGGGGCACTATGGGACAATTTAGCATGGCCAATCCACCCGAACCTGCACATCCTTGGGCACTATGGGACAATTTAGCATGGCCAATCCACCCTAACCTGCACATCCCTGGGGCACTATGGGACAATTTAGCATGGCCAATCCACCCTCACCTGCACATACCGGCACTATGGGACAATTTAGCATGGCCAATCCACCCTAACCTGCACATCCCTGGGGCACTATGGGACAATTTAGCATGGCCAATCCACCCTAACCTGCACATCCCTGGGGCACTATGGGACAATTTAGCATGGCCAATCCACCCAAACCTGCACATCCCTGGGCACTATGGGACAATTTAGCATGGCCAATCCACCCTAACCTGCACATCCCTGGGCACTATGGGACAATTTAGCATGGCCAATCCACCCTAACCTGCACATCCCTGGGGCACTATGGGACAATTTAGCATGGCCAATCCACCCTAACCTACACATCTTTGGACTGTGGGATGAAACCGGAGCACCCGGAGGAAACCCACGCAGACACGGGGAGGAGAATGTGCAAACTCCACACAGACACACGCCCCGAGGCTAGAATCGAACCCGCGTCCCTGGCGCCATGAGGCAGCGGCGCTAACCACGGAGCCGCCATTCCACCTCCTTCCAATAGTATATCATCTGCAAAGAGAGGGATCCTCTTAATTTTCGCATCCTCAGGATCCTGTAGGTTTCAGTAAGGTCACTTCTGAACCTCCTGAACACTTAATTCCAAGGATCAAAGACATGCTGAGAGAGGAAATTCCTCACCCCCCACCCCCCCCCCCCCCCCACGTCCCCCCCGCCATCTTCACCCTTGTTCTCCCCCCTCTTCAACCTCCCCCCTCTCCCTGTTCCTCCTCCCCCTTCCTCGTCCCACCCTTCCTCTTCTCCCTCCCTCCTCTCCCCCCCCCCCCCCAACTCCTGCCTTCCTCCCTCCTCCTGCCACTTCCCCCTTGAGCCTCCTTCTGCCTTTCCCCTCACTCTTCTCCCTCCTCCACCCTCTCCATCTTCCACCCCAGAGGGAGAGGGCTTTGCACAGACCCTGTCCTGAAATGAAGGGGCAGGCCTTTAGGTTGGTCCCCACGTATGTCCCTCTGCGCCCGTACCCTCTGACGGTGCCACGTTACCTCGCGCTGACTGCTTTCTGTAAATAAAAGGGAGGCTGCCGGCCGCTAATCAAGGCAATTGTTCCCCTCTTCCAGGGAAGCGATCAGCGTGGTGTGCGAAGCTGTCCCGGGGGCGAAAGGCGTGTTTAGGCGGAGGAAGGTGAGTCAGACTTTGTTTTTAAGAATCCCGACAGTATGGAAACAGGACCTTTGGCCCACGCTGACCCTCCGACAAGTAACCCACCCAGACCCATTCCCCCTTCCCTATTATCCAATTGTTACCCCTGAGTAATCCACCCTAACCTGCACATCCCTGGGCATTATGGGACAATTTAGCATGGCCAATCCACCCTAACCTGCACATCCCTGGGCACTATGGGACAATTTAGCATGGCCAATCCACCCTAACCTGCACATCCCTGGGCATTATGGGACAATTTAGCATGGCCAATCCACCCTAACCTGCACATCCCTGGGGCACTATGGGACAATTTAGCATGGCCAATCCACCCTAACCTGCACATCCCTGGGCACTATGGGACAATTTAGCATGGCCAATCCACCCTAACCTGCACATCCCTGGGCACTATGGGACAATTTAGCATGGCCAATCCACCCTAACCTGCACATCCCTGGGCACTACAGGACAATTTAGCATGGCCAATCCACCCTAACCTGCACATCCCTGGGCACTGTGGGACAATTTAGCATGGCCAATCCACCCTAACCTGCACATCCCTGGGCACTACAGGACAATTTAGCATGGCCAATCCACCCTAACCTGCACATCCCTGGGCACTGTGGGACAATTTAGCATGGCCAATCCACCCTAACCTGCACATCCCTGGGCACTATGGGACAATTTAGCATGGCCAATCCACCCTAACCTGCACATCCCTGGGCACTGTGGGACAATTTAGCATGGCCAATCCACCCTAACCTGCACATCCCTGGGCACTACGGGACAATTTAGCATGGCCAATCCACCCTAACCTGCACATCCCTGGGCACTGTGGGACAATTTAGCATGGCCAATCCACCCTAACCTGCACATCCCTGGGCACTATGGGACAATTTAGCACGGCCAATCCACCCTAACCTGCACATCCCTGGGCACTACGGGACAATTTAGCATGGCCAATCCACCCTAACCTGCACATCCCTGGGCACTACGGGACAATTTAGCATGGCCAATCCACCCTAACCCGCACATCCCTGGGCACTGTGGGACAATTTAGCATGGCCAATCCACCCTAACCTGCACATCCCTGGGCACTATGGGACAATTTAGCATGGCCAATCCACCCTAACCTGCACATCCCTGGGCACTACAGGACAATTGAGCATGGCCAATCCACCGTAACCTGCACATCCCTGGGCACTATGGGACAATTTAGCATGGCCAATCCACCCTAACCTGCACATCCTTGGACTGTGGAAACCGGAGCACCCGGAGGACTCCCATGCAGTCAACTGGGGGAGAATGTGCAAACTCCACACAGACAGTCACCCTGAGGGGGGAATTGAACTGGGGTCCCTCTCGCCGTGAGGCAGTGGTGCTAGCCACTGAGCCATCGTGCCACCCTTGAGACATTACACATTAGGGTTGGTATCAGAGTGAGAGGGGAGAGATATCAAAGGGACCTGAAGGGCAACTTTTTCACCCAGAGGGTGGTGCGTGTGTGGAGTGAGCTGCCAGAGGAAGTGGTGGAGGCTGGTACAATTGCGATATTTAAAAGGCATCTGGATGGGGACATGAGTATGAAGAGTTTGGAGGGATATGGGCCAAGTGCTGGCAGGTGGGACGAGATTAGGTTGGGAAACGTAGTCGGCATGGAGGAGTTGGGCCGAAGGGCCTGTTTCCATGCTGTATCTCCGTAACGAGAGGCTGGGTCGGGTGGGAGTCTGTGGAGCATCAATCCGGTGCGATTCCCACAAACTCCACATTGATCAGGTTCAATCAGCGGCTTCTGTGAACCACCCTAACCTTCCTTTTTGTCGGGAGTGGTTCGGTTCGAATGTTTCCAGGGCGGGCCTCCTCCCTGCGTCCCCCTCCGGCCTGATCTTGCGGCCTACGATAACGGAACGCGTTCGCCCGGGTGGGAGCGGCCGGTAAAAGCTTCTGAAGGTATCCCGAGGCACCTCGTCAGGGTTTGATTGCTTTCCAGTTTCTGAATATTTTATCACGGTGATGTTTAATGGACCAGTGGGAAAGCCAGGACATTGATCGAGCGGGACAGACCGCAAAACAGCAGCGCCACTCTCCCAAGAGGGGCTGTCTGAAAGTAGACAGTGTGAGTCACGGCAGTCAGTTACCGGAGTTCTGGGAATGTAACCCCAGTCAGGCTTTGTGACGAGGATCCCACAGTCGGGCTCCTCATACTCTGCACCCCACCCTCAATCCTGTCCCTCTGCCATTGACGTGCAGGTCGGGGTGAATTGGCCATCTTAAATTGCCCACAGTGTGAGGCGCATTCGTCAGACGTAAATCTAGGGGAGGGGGAAATGGGTCTGGATGGGTTACTGTTTGGAGGGTCGGTATCGACTTGTCGGGCCGAAGGACCTGTTTCCGTACTGTAGGGAATCCAATCAATCTAATCATTGGCCTGCAGCCCTGAGCTTGGGAATTCTCTCCCTAAACCTCTCCATCTCCCTTCCTTCCCACCCTTTCTCTTCTCCCTGTCTCATTCTCTTCCTCTACCTCTCTCACTCTCTTTCTTTTTCTCTCTCCCTTTTCCTCTTTCTCCCCTTCTCTCCCTCGTCCTCTCATTTTTCTTTCTTTCTGTCATTTGCTGTCTTCCTTTCCCCTCTCTCCTTCTCTCCTTTTTTATCTCCCTTTCCTTCTACCTGTCTCTCACTTTTTCTTTCTCACTTTCTCTCTTTCTGTCTCTTTCTCTCTCCACCTCTTTCTTACTATCGCTCTTTCCTGCTGTCTATCTCTCTCTCTCTCTTTCTAACTTTCTGTCCTCTCTCCTCTCCTTTCTCCTCTGTCTCTTTCTCTCTCTTTCTGTCTCTCATTGTCTTTCGCTCCTCTCTTACATTTTCTTTCGCTCCTCTCTCTGTCTCTTTTTTTCTTTTTATCTCTCTCTCTCTCTCTTTCTCTCTCTCTTTAAAAATGTCTTGGAACATTTTGTTGCTTTACATGCACAATATAAATGAAGAGTTGTTGTGAATTCACAACATTTACCACTCTAGCAGTCACCTCACTCACACTGTTGGAGGGTCAGCACAGGGAGTAGGCGCTGTCAGAGAGTCAGCGCTGAGGGAGCGGGCGCTGTCGGAGGGTCAGCGCTGAGGGAGCGGGCGCTGTCGGAGGGTCAGCGCTGAGGGAGCGGGCGCTGTCGGAGGGTCAGCGCTGAGGGAGCGGGCGCTGTCGGAGGGTCAGTGCTGAGGGAGCGGGCGCTGTCGGAGGGTCAGTGTTGAGGAACGGACGCTGTCGGATGGTCAGCACTGAGGGAGTGGGCACTGTCGGAGGGTCAGAGCTGAGGGAGTGGGCACTGTCGGAGGGTCAGCGCTGAGGGAGTGGGCACTGTCAGAGGGTCAGTGCTGAGGGAGTGGGCGCTGTCGGAGGGTCAGAGCTGAGGGAGCAGGCGCTGTTGGAGGGTCAGCGCTGAGGGAGTGGGCACTGTCGGAGGGTCAGAGCTGAGGGAGTGGGTGCTGTCGGAGGGTCAGTGCTGAGGGAGTGGGCACTGTGGGAGGGTCAGTGCTGAGGGAGTGGGCACTGTCGAAGGGTCAGAGCTGAGGGAGTGGGCACTATCGGAGGGTCAGTGCTGAGGGAGCGGCTGCTGTCAGAGGGTCAGTGCTGAGGGAGCGGCTGCTGTCAGAGGGTCAGCGCTGAGGGAGCGGGTGCTGTTGGAGGGTCAGCGCTGAGGGAGTGGGCGCTGTCGGAGGGTCAGTGCTGAGGGAGTGGGCGCTGTCGGAGGGTCAGAGCTGAGGGAGTGGGCACTATCGGAGGGTCAGAGCTGAGGGAGCGGGTGCTGTCAGAGGGTCAGCGCTGAGGGAGCGGGTGCTGTCAGAGGGTCAGCGCTGAGGGAGCAGGTGCTGTCGGAGGGTCTCCATTGAGGCTGACACATATCTCGGAGGTGAGACAGGATAAGGTGCCCTCTATCAGGATTCGCAATGAGATTTATCGGGCCGAGCGCCATCTATTCCAAACTGACTCGCCTGCCTGTATTTTCCTCCCCCCTCCGACCCCATAGCCATGCAGCCGATCGCTCCACACCATCCTGGGGAAGAGCAACCTGCAGTTCGCGGGAATGGCCATTACCCTCACCATCTCCACCAGCAGCCTCAACCTCATGGCATCAGACTGCAAACAGGTAGGTGTCTCCCCTCCCTG
The DNA here is from genome assembly GCF_047496795.1 of Chiloscyllium punctatum. NCBI lineage: Eukaryota > Metazoa > Chordata > Chondrichthyes > Orectolobiformes > Hemiscylliidae > Chiloscyllium > Chiloscyllium punctatum. The sequence goes on along the minus strand of NC_092777.1, from coordinate 68,805,035 downwards.
AGCTGGATGGAGAGGGGATACAGACTCGGCAAGAATCACAGGGCCATTGGCGATGCTATCCCCAGGCCTGATGAAAATACAGGAGGCCATTGAGCCCCTACTTGTCGCCATCTTGGCTGGCCATCACCACTCTCCGCCTTCCCCTTTGCCAAACTGCCTGAGCCCGTCAATCTTTACCTTGAATCGATGCGGCCTGCTGGGATTAGAGCTCTGTCTCTCTCTGTCTCTGCCTCTCTCTCTCTCTCTCTCTCTCTCTCTCTCTCTGGAGCATAGTTTTCTCCTGGACTCTCACAGCGCAGAATCTCACCCTTCCGTCCAACCGCTCCCATCTGACCATAATCCCCAAACTAAACTCGTCCCGAAGACTTGGAGGAGCCGGTGTTGGACTGGGGTGGACAAAGTTAAAAAATCACATGACACCACAGAGTCATGGAGATGTACAGCATGGAAACAGACTCTTCGGTCCAACCCGTTATAGAGACATACAGCACAGAAACAGACCCTTCGATCCAACCCATCCATGCAGACCAGATACCCCAACCCAATCTAGTCCCACCTACCAGCACCCGGCCCATATCCCTCCAAACCCTTCCTATCTATGTCCCCATCCAGATGCCTCTTAAATGTTGCCATTGTACCAGCCTCCACCACTTCCTCTGGCAGCTCATTCCACACATGTACCACCCTCTGTGTGAAAAAGTTGCCCCTTCGGTCTCTTTTATATCTTTCCCCTCTCACCCTATGCCCCTCTAGTTCTGGACTCCCCAACCCCAGGGAAAAGACTTTGCCTATTTACCCTATCCATGCCCCTCAATTGTGTAAACCTCTATAAGGTCACCCCTCAGCCTCTGATGCTCCAGGGAAAACAGCCCCGGCCTGCTTTCAGGCTCTCAAATCCTCCAATCCTGGCAACATCCTTGTCCATCGGGTTATAGTCCGACAGGTTTATTCGGAAGCACTAGCTTTCGGAGCGCTGCCCCTTCCTAATGTGGTCAGTCCAACTGGCACTTTATCAGTGCCCGCCTTGGAACTGGAACCAGTCTGACTCAAGGTCGGGATACAGACAGACTCTAACCTCACACCTTTGATGTGTTGTCTGAGCTAAGACATCAATAATTTTTTCTTCAATAAAACCTTGGTACAGTGACTTGAAAGAAATTCTGGGATTCACCTGTTAATCAGTCGAAACCTGTGCCCCCATTCTGAGACTCAGCAGCCATCTTGGATTGTTCAATACTTCACACCCATTGGTTAACACTGTGAATTTTTACTGTAACGTCTGTGCCCTGAGATCCTGCCCCACTAGCTACCTGACGAAGAAGCAGCGCTCCGAAAACTAGTGCTTCCAAATAAACCTGTTGGTCTATAACTGTCGATAACCATAATTCAGTCCGTGTACGATGTGGAGGTGCCAGTGTTAGACTGGGGTGGATGATGTTAGAAATCGATTTCTAACTTGGTCCACCCCAGTCCAACACTGGCACCTCCACATCGTACACGGACAGACACCTTGTTCAATCTTTTATCTACCCAGGCCAATTCCAGAGCCTCACACAGGGCTCCCTCAGCACTGACCCCTCCCACAGCGCCTGCTCCCTCAGCACTGACCCTCCGACAGCGCCCGCTCCCTCATCACTGACCCTCCGACAGCACCCGCTCCCTCAGCACTGACCCTCCGACAGCGCCTGCTCCCTCAGCACTGACCCTCCGACAGCACCCGCTCCCTCAGCACTGACCCTCCGACAGCGCCCGCTCCCTCAGCACTGACCCTCCGACAGCGCCCGCTCCCTCAGCACTGACCCTCCGCCAGCGCCCGCTCCCTCAGCACTGACCCTCCAACAGCGCCCGCTCCCTCAGCGCTGACCCTCCGACAGCGCCCACACCCTCAGCACTGACCCTCCCACAGCGCCCGCTCCCTCAGCGCTGACCCTCCGACAGTGCCCACACCCTCAGCACTGACCCTCCGAAAACACCCACACCCTCAGCACTGACTGACAGCGCCCGCTCCCTCAGCGCTGACCCTCCGACAGCGCCCACACCCTTAGCACTGACCCACAAACAGCACCCACTCCCTCAGCACTGACCCTTCGCCAACACCCACACCCTCAGCACTGACCCTCCAACAGCGCCCGCTCCCTCAGCACTGACCCTCCCACAGCACCCACACCCTCAGCACTGACCCTCCGACAGCGCCCACACCCTTAGCACTGACCCACAAACAGCACCCACTCCCTCAGCACTGACCCTCCGACAGCACCCACTCCCTCAGCGCTGATCCTCTGACAGCGCCCGCTCCCTCAGCGCTGACCTCCCACAGCGCCCGCTCCCTCAGCCCTGACCCTCCGACAGCGCCCACTCCCTCAGCACTGACCCTCCCACAGTGCCCACTCCCTCAGCACTGACCCTCCGACAGCACCCGCTCCCTCAGCGCTGACCTCCCACCTTCAGTGCATTATCTGGTCCGACATGGCGCGTATTGTTAAAATTCACGTGAGAATGTAACTTTAAGAAAGTTCTGGGATTTACATATGCACGAACTGAAACCAGTCTGGTCTTTCTCAATGATTGAGAGATTCCAGGTCTTGTTCAAGATATAATTTCAGTTCTTCCTTTTTGCTGTCAATTCTGCATCTTACTCCACAACCACCTGATGAAGGAGTGGCCCTGCAAAAGCTGGTGCTTCCAAATAAACCTGTCGGACTATAACCCGCTGTCATGTGATTTTTAACTTCATCCTCAAGATAACTCAGCTTTGTGTACAATAGGTGTGAAGTCTGTCAGTGTCCCAGTGCTGTGTCAGACGGACGGACCTTCTGTACAGTTTTACATGCAGGTTTTCAGCAAAATGAAGTGCAATTCTGCAAACACAAATTCACCCCCTAATCCTGTCTGTAGGAGCGACCAGTTGGGTATGCTAGTCCCACAGCTGCCCTGCTCCAGACCCATATCCCTCCAAACCTTTCCTGTTCGTGTACAGACCCCTGTCTCTATTAAACATTGTAACTGTCCTCACTTCCACCACTTCCTCAGCAACTTCATTCCACACACGGACCACTCTCCGCAAGGGGAAACAAAATTGTCTTTTTTTTTAAAAAAGATCTTTCCCCTCTCACCTTAAAAAAAAAAATGCCCTCTCGTCTTGCAATCTCCCCACCCCAGGGAAAAAGACACCTGCAATTCACCCGATCCGCGACCCCTTCGTTATTTCCCAAGTTGTCTCGAAGGTCGCCTTCTCAACCTCTTATGCACCAGGGAAAAATTCAGCCGATCCAGCCCCTCTCCACAACTCAAAGCCTCCATTCTGGACGATGTCTTAGCAAATCTCTCCGGTTCCCATCCCAGACTTTGTTCCAGGGAAGTCATAGCCTCGGACAGATCCTTCAGCCCAACTTGTCCGTGCAAAATATCCTGAATTGATGAGATTAGATTCCCTCCAGTGTGGAAACAGGCCCTTCGGCCCAACAAGTCCACACCGACCCGCCGAAGAGTAACCCACCCAGACCCATTCCCTATATTTACCCTGACTGTTACACCTAACACTATGGGACAATTTAGCACGGCTAATTCACCCTAGCCTGCACATCTCTGGAGCATTGCAGGAAACCGCAGACACGGGGGGTGGGGGGGCAGGGGGAAATGTGCAAACTCCACACAGACAGTCGCCCGAGGCTGGAATCAAACCTGGGTCCCTGGCGCTGTATTAACCACTGAGCCACTGTGCCACCCAACCTAGTCCCATTTGCCAGCACTTGGCCCATATTCCCTCCAAACCCTTCCTATTCATGTCCCCATCCAGATTCCTTTTAAACGCTGTCATTGTACCAGCCTCCACCACTTCCTCTGGCAGCTCATTCCATACACACACCACCCTCTGTGTGAAAAAGTTACCCCTCAGGTCCCTTTTAAATCTTTCACCTTCAACCTACAGACTCCCCCACACCAAGGTAAAAGACTATTCACCCTATCCATGCCCCCTCATGATTTTATAAACCTCTATAAGGTCACCCCTCAGCCTCCGACGCTCCGGGGAAAACAGCCCCAGCCTATTCAGCCTCTCCCTGTAGCTCAAACCCTCCAACATTCTTTTCTGAACCCTTTCAACTTTCACAACATCCTTCCTATAGCAGGGAGACCAGAATTGCACGCAATATTCCAACAGTGGCCTAACCAATGTCCTGTACAGCCGCAACATGACCTCCCATCTCCTGTACTCAATACTCTGACCAATAAAGGAAACATTACCAAACACCTTCTTCACTATCCTATCGACCTGCGACTCCACTTTCAAGAAGCTATGAACCTGCACTCCAAGGTCTCTTTGTTCAGCAACACTCCCCAGGACCTGCCCATTAACTATATAATCCTGCCCTGATTTGTGTTTGCAATTTCATTTATAAATTAAATGAATCAGGAACTGATTGATTTCGGTATTCCAACCAGCAAGCATATTTTTGACATTTAGTCAAGGTTTTTCACCATGTACCCATCAGGACAATTCATAAGGAACACCAGAGTAAAAGGGGGGAGGGGAACATTTAAACAACGCTCGGGAGTTAACTGTCACTCATCATCAGCTGGTGCACTCTCCAGGGCAACGCCATTTAACCCTTAAGGGAAAACAATGTTTCTACTTTATCGGAGAAGAGTACTGACTGGTGGAGGCGTTGCAATGGAGAACCGCAGCCATTGATCAGGAGAGGCACCCTCTCAGGATAAAGGGGGTGGCCATTTTGGACTGAGGCGACAATGGGGAAAGTCTTCACTGGGATGGGTTTTGGCTTCCCTTTTCGGAAGAACCAGATGGTGGGGCTTGGTGGAGGTGGGGGGGGGATGGTGTGGAGAGCTTAATCCCCTCGATTGTCAAAAACCAAAGAGATTGGGGGAATGGTGTGGGGAAAATGAGGTGGAGCAAGTGGGTGGGGAGCCAAATGGCCTGCTCCTGCTCCCATTTCCCATGATGCTGCGGGGCCAGTGTGCCAACCCCATCGCAAATGAGGCCTACACCCTCCCCCTACCGCCACTCCCTTTCGGCCTGCAGGATTTAGAACACTACCAACCCCTTGTGGTTGGAGGAGTAGGGTGAGGGAGGGGCAGCACTGAGCTGACCCAAACGGTCAGGCCCCGGTGATTAACAGCAATTCCCGTTCTCAAAGCGGTTCCTGATGCGGTGCGCGAAAACCCACCGTTTGCCAAGTCACTTTTGCCTGTTTCTTTTTGTCTTCACAGATCATCGCCAATCACCACATGCAGTCGATATCCTTCGCCTCCCCCCCCCCCCCCCCCCCGGTGGCGATCCGGTAAGGGCCTTCTGCTGAATTTGCGTAGCGCCCTGACACCACAGGCCGCAATCTCTCCCTTCCTTCATTGGTCAGAGCGTTGAGTACAGGAGTGGGGAGGTCATGTTAGACAATAGACAATAGCTGCAGGAGTAGGCCATTCAGCCCTTCGAGCCTGCACCACCATTCAATATGATCACAGCTGATCATCCTTAATCAGGATCCTGTTCCTGCCTTATCTCCGTAACCCTTGATTCCACTATCCTTGAGAGCTCTATCCAACTCTTTCTTAAATGAATCCAGAGACTGGGCCTCCACTGCCCTCTGGGGCAGAGCATTCCACACAGCCACCACTCTCTGGGTGAAGAAGTTTCTCCTCATCTCTGTCCTAAATGGTCTGCCCCATATTTTTAAGCTGTGTCCTCTGGTTCGGGACTCACCCATCAGCGGAAACATGTTTCCTGCCTCCAGAGTGTCCAATCCTTTAATAATCTTATATGTTTGAATCAGATCCCCTCTCAGTCTTCTAAACTCAAGGGTATACAAGCCCAGTCGGTCCAATCTTTCAACATAAGATAGTCCCGCCATTCCAGGAAATAACCTCGTGAACCTAAGCTGCACTCCCTCAATAGCCAGAATGTCTTTCCTCAAATTTGGAGACCAGAACTGCACACAATATTCCAGGTGTGGTCTCACCAGGGCCCTGTACAGCTGCAGAAGCACCTCTTTGCTTCTATACTCAATCCCTCTTGTTATGAAGGCCAGCATGCTATTAGCCTTCTTCACTACCTGCTGTACCTGCATGCTTACCTTCATTGACTGGTGTACAAGAACACCCAGATCTCTCTGTACTGCCCCTTTACCTAAATTGATTCCATTGAGGTAGTAATCTGCCTTCCTGTTCTTGCCACCAAAGTGGATAACCATACATTTATCCACATCAAACTGCATCTGCCATGCATCTGCCCACTCACCGAACCCGTCCAGGTCACCCTGTAATCTCCTAACATCCTCCTCACATTTCACCCTGCCACCCAGCTTAGTACCATCAGCAAATTTGCTAATGTTTTTACTAATACCATCATCTATATCGTTAATGTATATTGTAAAAAGCTGCAGTCCCAGCACTGATCCCTGCGGTACCCCACTGGTCACTGCCTGCCATTCCAAAATGGAGCCGTTTTATCACTACACTTTGTTTCCTGTCAGCCAACCAACTTTCAATCCAAGTTAGTACTTTTCCCCCAATACCATGCGCCCTAATTTTGCTCACTAACCCCCTATGTGGGACTTTATCAAAAGCTTTCTGTTGCAGCTGTACAGGACATTGGTTAGACCACTTCTGGAATACTGTGTTCATTTCTAGTCAAAAAGGGGGTTGTGAAACGTGAAAAGGTTCAGAAAAGATTGACAAGGATGTTGGAGGGTTTGAGCTACAGGGAGAGGCTGAACAGGCTGGGGCTGTTTTCCCTGGAGCGTCGGAGGCTGAGGGGGTGACCTTATAGAGGTTTATAAAATCACGAGGGGGGCATGGATAGGGTAAATAGGCAAAGTCTTTGCCCTGGGGTGGGGGGAGGTCCAGAACTAGAGGGGCATAGGTTTAAGGAGAGAGGGGAAAGAGAGCTGAGGGGCAACTTTTTCACACAGAGGGTGGTGCGTGTGTGGAATGAGCTGCCAGAGGAAGCGGTGGAGGCTGGTACAATGACAGCATTTAAAAGGCATCTGGATGGGGCCATGAAGAGGAAGGGTTTGGAGGGATATGGGCCAAGTGCTGGCAAATGGGACTAGATTGGGGTTGGGATATCTGGGTCGGCATGGACGGGTCTGTTTCCCTGCTGTACATCTCTATGACTCTTCTGCTCACTGCTAAATGAGCCAACCCCCCAACAGTGGGGGGGGGGCTGAAGGGTGACCTTACAGAGATTTATAAAATTGTGAGGGGGCATGGAGAGGGTGAATCACCAAAGATATTTGTGCATGAATCACAGAAGGTCAGTCTGCAGGTACAACAGGTCATTAGGAAGGCAAATGGAATTGCTAAGGGGGTGGAGTTGAAGAGCAGGAAGGTTATGTTGCAGCTGTATAGGATGCCGGTGAGGCCACACTTGGGGTACAGTTTTGGTCACCTTACTTGAGAAACGATGTGCTGGGCCCTGGAGGGGTGCAGAGGAAGTTCAAGAGGTTGATTGAGGGCTGTTGGTTTATGAGGAGAGATTGAGCAGACTGGGATTATACTCATTGGAATTCAGGCATTTGAATGGGGGGGGGGGGGGGCGGAATCTTATAAGAAACAGATGAAATTATGAAGGGAATAGATCAGATAGAAGGAGAGAGGATGTTTCCACTCGAGGGTGGAACTCGGACGAGGGCCTCAAAATTAGGGGAGCAGATTTCCGACTGAGCTGAGGAGGAATTTCTTTACCGAGAGGGTTGGGAAGCTGTGGGATTTCCCTGCCCAGGGAGGTAATGGAGGCCTCATCAGTAAATGCTTTCATACAGTGAAGGACGGAAGGGTTACAGTGAGAGAGCAGGGAGGTGGAGGCTGGTAAACAGAACAGCAATCGTGATCTCGCTGAATGTAGGCAGGCAGAAGGCCGGGAG
>NC_092777.1:68771809-68797058 GCF_047496795.1 Chiloscyllium punctatum | reverse complement strand
CCACCCAGCAGCTCTTTCCCACCCCCCCACCCCCCCCCCCCCAGAATGACTGCTCTCTCACCCCCACCATTGGGACCCCTTTCCCCCCCATTTTGCCCCCTCCCCAGCGTGCTGCTTGTAGCTGGACGTGTTCCCCACCCTCCGACCTTCTCGGTGTCCATGCCTACAGTGACCGGTCACTCACCTGAGGGAATAGCACTGTCTCAGGATCACGAGGAGGGCGGTGAAGGTGCTCTCAGTCAGACCCACATTCCACAGGCTGCAAGGGGGAGGGAGGGGGAGGGAGGGAGGGGGAGGGAGGGGGAGGGAGGGAGGGAGGGAGGGAGGGGGGGAGGGAGGGGGAGGGGGAGGGAGGGAGGGAGAGGGGGAGGGAGGGAGGGAGAGGGGGAGGGAGGGAGGGAGGGGGAGGGAGGGGGAGGGGGAGGGAGGGGGAGGGGGAGGGAGAGAGAGGCAGCGGGAGGGAGGGGGAGGGAGGGAGGGAGAGGGAGAGAGGCAGAGGGAGAGAGGGAGAGGCGGAGGGAGGGAGGGAGAGAGAGGCGGAGGGAGGGGGAGGCGGAGGGAGGGAGAGACAGAGGGAGGGAGAGACAGAGGGAGGGAGAGACAGAGGGAGGGAGGGAGGGAGAGACAGAGGGAGGGAGGGAGGGAGAGACAGACAGAGGGAGGGAGGGAGAGGCAGAGGGAGGGAGAGAGCGGAGGGGGGGAGGGAGGGAGAGAGCAGAGGGAGGGAGGGAGGGAGAGAGCGGAGGGAGAGAGTGGAGGGAGCAGAGGGAGAGACACAGAGAGACACACCATCAGTGCCATGGAAGTCTGCCTGCCCTGTCCCCAAGCAACTGACTCCCCCCCCCCCCCGCCCCCCCCCCCTCCCCCAGTACACAGTGGGCGACATGACCCTCAGCCAATATGTGAGTCCACTCCCCGCACCACTCTCCCCGCACCACTCTCCCCGCACCACTCTCCCCGCACCACTCTCCCCGCACCACTCTCCCTCACAATGATAGGCTGTCCCCTTCTCCATCCCTATCACCACCAGACCACATCATCCCACTCCCCCAACCCTCCCTTTGTGCTGGAGACCTGCTGCCAGGGAAGTGGTAGAGGCTCATCTCACTGTCCTGTATAACCACGGACTGTTTAACACACACCCTCCTCCCCTGCCCAAGGCCAGACAATACCACCTCCCCACACACACACCCACATAACCCCCCACACACACACACACACCCCACACCCACACACCACCCACACACATCCCAAACACGCACACACTCCCACACACACACAACCCTCCAAACACACGCGCCCCACACACACACCCACATACCCCCCCACTCACATCCCCCCCACACCCCACACACACACCCACCCCACACACAGACACAAACCCCCCTACACAGACACAGACTCACCCCCCCCACACACACCAACCGCCCCCCACACACTCACCCCACACACACACCCCAGACACACCCACACCCCCCACCCCCCACCACACACCCACACCCCCACCACACACACACATTCCCCCCACACACATTCCCCCCACACACACACCCCCCCCACCACATTCCCCCCCCCGACACACACACACACACACACAAACACACACTCCCACACTCCACACCCCCTCCCCCACATTACCTCCAGGGAAAGCAGTGATTCACCCCACTCTTCACCTTGCCTGTTGCACCCACTGCTCCCCGTGCGTTCTCCTGTACACTGTGGGGAGACCAGGCTCCGACCTGGGTGACCTGGACTGGGGAACACCCCTGCTCTGACAACAGGAGCCACCCCTCTGCTCCCAGTCACTTGCTGTCTCAACAACACCATCTCCCCCTCACGCCAACTTGTCCGACCTGCGACTGCTCCTGCGTTGTCTCAGAATCAGAGCACCGTAAGGCATAGGAGCTGAGATTAGGCCATTCAGCCCATCGAGTCTGCTCTGCCATTCAATCATGGCTGATAGGTTTCTTAACCCCACTCTCCCACTCCCTCCCTCCCCCTTGATCCCCTTTACAATGAAGAACCTATCGATCTCAGTCTTAAATAGACTCAGTGAGCTGGGTCTTCCCAACCTTCAGTGGGAATGAATCCCACAGATTCCCCTCTCTCTGGCTGAACAAGTTTCCCCTTATCTCTGTTCGAAGAGCTCTTCCCTTTCCTCTGAGGCTGTGCCATTGGGTCCCAGTCTCTCCGACCAAATGGAAACATCTTCCCAACATCCTCTCTGTCCAGTCCTGTCAGTATTCTGGAAGTTTCTATGAGATCCCCCCACCCCCCTCATCCTTCTGAACTCCATTGAGTATCGGCCCAGAGTCCTCACACATTCCTCAGCTTTTCATCGCTGGGACTGTTCTGGTCAACCTCCTGGGAACACGTTCCAGGGTCAGTACATCCTTCCTGAGATACGGGACCCAAAACGGTGTACAATACTCCCAAATGGGGTCTGACCCGAGCTTTAGAGAGCCTCAGAAATACATCCTCGCTTTTATAATCAAGTGCTCTCAAAACAAATGCTATACGTGCATTTACCTTCCCAACGACTGACCCAACCTGCAGGTTTACCTTGAGAGAATCCTGGACGAGAACTCCCAAGTCTCTCTGCCCTTCAGATTGATGAATTTTCTCCCCCTCTCTGCCTCTATTCCTCCGACAAAGTGCATGACTTCATACTTTCCCACATTATAGTCTATCTGCCACTTCTTTGCCCACCCTCTGAACCTGTCCAGATCCTTCTGCAGCCTCCCCACCTCCTCAACACGACCCATCCCTCAACCCATCTTTGTTATCGTCTGCGACAGCGCCATATTTTCCAATTACGCACGACAGGAGTCAAAGCCGAATCCCCCAACATCAGAGAATAGACTACCCCCTCCATTTTGAGGGACACCTTCCCATCCCTCAACCCCCTTGTCTGCATTGGACTCCGCCCCCCTTGCCCCCCCCCCCCCCAACCCCCACCCACAGGAAATCCTATTGTCGACTCTTAACACCATTTCACATCTCAATCACTCCATGAGCACCACGGGCAGTCCCTCTGTGGTTGGCGCAGGGCACCCTCACGAGCTGCACCCTCGCCAGCTCCACCGCCAGCAGAAAGCCAGTCACGTTCCCAATCCCCTCCCAGCTCCGAAGAAGAGTCACGTCAGACATGGAACATGTCTCTCTGCTGGAGCCAGTGGTGGGGGAGTGACGCTCGGCCAAGTATCTCCCGACTACTAGGGACGCAGTCCAAGTTTGAGCCGTGCAGGATTCTACAGGGAGCGTTCCCGCCTGTTAATACCACAAGTCCCCGCAACACCATCAAGAACGGGGGACAAAACCGAGCCCCGCAAATTCACATGTCCATATTCTACACTTGAAGTCAGCTCTTCACCTACTTGATGGTGTGCAGGCTACTGAGGGCAGGCAGACACTTCTGAAAGATGAAGATGTACCGTTGGTCAACCATCCAGCCTGAGACGGAGAGAACGGATGTGTTAATCCAGCCAGATACATGTCGCTGGGAGATCAACAGAGAATCCGACTGAGGGCGAATGGACTTCACATATACACAGCCTCCTCTTTCAAATACATCAGTGTCAACCGAAACTAATCTCACTGTCACTCCATTCCCCAGTCATTAACACAAACTAATCTCACTGTCACTCCATTCCCCAGCCATTAACCCAAACGAATCCCATTGTCACTCCATTCCCCAGTCATTAACCCAAACTAATCCATTGTCACTCCGTTCCCCAGTCATTAACCCAAACTAATCCCACTGTCACTCCATTCCCCAGTCATTAACCCAATTTAATCTCACTGTCAATCCATTCCCCAGTCATTAACCCAAACTTATCCCACTGTCACTCCATTCCCCAGTCATTAACCCAAACTAATCCCACTGTCACTCCATCCCCCAGTCATTAACCCCAAACTAATCCCACTGTCACTCCATTCCCCAGTCATTAACCCAAACTAATCCCACTGTCACTCCATTCCCCAGTCATTAACCAAACTAATCCCACTGTCACTCCATTCCCCAGTCATTAACCCAAACTAATCCCACTGTCACTCCATTCCCCAGTCATTAACCCAAACTAATCCCACTGTCACTCCATCCCCCAGTCATTAACCCAATTTAATCTCACTGTCAATCCATTCCCCAGTCATTAACCCAAACTAATCCCACTGTCACTCTATTCCCCAATATTAACCCAAACTAATCCCACTGTCACGCCATTCCCCAGTCATTAACCCAAACTAATCCCACTGTCACTCCATTCCCCAGTCGGTCATTAACCCAAACTAATCCCCCTGTCACTCCATTCCCCAGTCATTAACAGAAACTAATCCCACTGTCACTCCATTCCCCAGTCATTACCCCAAACTACTCCCACTGTCACTCCATTCCACAGTCATTAACACAAACTAATCCCACTGTCACTCCATCCCCCAGTCATTTGCCCAAACTAATCCCACTGTCACTCCATTCCCCAGTCAGTCATTAACCCAAACTAATCCCACTGTCACTCCATCCCCTAGTCATTAACACAAACTAATCCCACTGTCACTCCATCCCCCAGTCATTAACCCAAACTAATCCCACTGTCACTCCATTCCCCAGTCATTAACCCAAACTAATCCCACTGTCACTCCATTCCCCAGTCATTAACCCAAACTAATCCCACTGTCACTCCATCCCCCAGTCATTAACCCAAACTAATCCCACTGTCACTCCATCCCCTAGTCATTAACACAAACTAATCCCACTGTCACTCCATTCCCCAGTCATTAACCAAACTAATCCCACTGTCACTCCATCCCCCAGTCATTAACCCAAACTAATTGCACTGTCACTCCATTCCCTAGTCATTAACCAAACTAATCCCACTGTCACTCCATTCCCCAGTCATTAACCAAAACTAATCCCATTGTCACTCCATCCCCCAGTCATTAACCAAACTAATCCCACTGTCACTCCATTACCCATTCTGTCATTAACCGAAATTAATCCCACTGTCACTCCATTCCCCAGTCGGTCATTAACCCCAAACTAATCCCACCGTCACTCTATTCCCCAATATTAACCAAAACTAATCCCACTGTCACTCCATCCCCCAGTCATTAACCCAAACTAATCCCACTGTCACTCCATTCCCCAGTCATTAACCCAAACTAATCCCACTGTCACTCCATCCCCCAGTCATTAACCCAAACTAATCCCACTGTCACTCCATTCCCCAGTCATTAACCAAACTATTCCCACTGTCACTCCATCCCCCAGTCGGTCATTAACCGAAACTAATCCCACTGTCACTCCATCCCCCAGTCATTAACCCAAACTAATCCCACTGTCACTCCATTACCCAGTCATTAACCACAAACTAATCCCACTGTCACTCCATCCCCCAGTCATTAACCCAAACTAATCCCACTCTCACTCCATTCCCCAGTCGGTCATTAACCAAACTAATCCCACTGTCACTCCATTCCCCAGTCATTAGCCAAACTAATCCCACTGTCACTCCATCCCCCAGTCATTAACCCAAACTAATCCCACTGTCACTCCATTCCCCAGTCATTAACCCAAACTAATCCCACTGTCACTCCATTCCCCAGTCATTAACCCCAAACTAATCCGATTGTGACTCCATTCCGCAGTCATTAACCCAAACTAATCCCACTGTCACTCCATCCCCCAGTCATTAACCCCAAACTAATCCCACTGTCACTCCATTCCCCAGTCATTAACCCCAAACTAATCCGATTGTGACTCCATTCCCCAGTCATTAACCCAAACGAATCCCACTGTCACTCCATCCCCCAGTCATTAACCAAACTAATCCCACTGTCACTCCATTCCCCAGTCGGTCATTAACCCAAACTAATCCCACTGTCACTCTATTCCCCATTCTGTCATTAACCGAAACTAATCCCACTGTCACTCCATTCCCCAGTCGGTCATTAACCCCAAACTAATCCCACCGTCACTCCATTCCCCAGTCACTAACCCAAACTAATCCCACTGTCACTCCATTCCCCAAAATTAACCCAAACTAATCCCACTGTCACTCCATGCCCCAAAATTAACCCAAATTAATCCATTGTCATTCCATGCCCCATTCACTAACCCAAACAAATCCCAGTCACTCTATTCCCCAATATTAACCCAAACTAATCCCACTGTCACTCCATCCCCCAGTCATTAACCCAAACTAATCCCACTCTCACTCCATTCCCCAGTCGGTCATTAACCAAACTAATCCCACTGTCACTCCATTCCCCAGTCATTAACCAAACTAATCCCACTGTCACTCCATCCCCCAGTCATTAGCCCCAAACTAATCCGATTGTGACTCCATTCCCTAGTCATTAACCCAAACTAATCCCACTGTCACTCTATTCCCCAGTCATTAACCCAAACTAATCCCACTGTCACTCCATTCCCCAGTCATTAACCCAAACTAATCCCACTGTCACTCCATCCCCTAGTCATTAACACAAACTAATCCCACTGTCACTCCATTCCCCAGTCATTAACCCAAACTAATTCCACTGTCACTCCATTGCCCAGTCATTAACCAAACTAATCCCACTGTCACTCCATCCCCCAGTCATTAACCCAAACTAATCCCACTGTCACTCCATTCCCCAGTCATTAACCAAACTAATCCCACTGTCACACCATTCCCCAGACATTAACCCAAACTAATCACACTGTCACTCCATTCCCCAGTTGGTCATTAACCCCAAACTAATCCCACTGTCACTCCATTCCTCAGTCATTAACCCAAACTATTCCCACTGTCACTCCATTCCACAGTCATTAACCCAAACTAATCCCATTGTCACCCCATTCCCCAGTCATTAACCCAAACTAATCCCACTGTCACTCCATCCCCCAGTCATTAACCCAAACTAATCCCACTGTCACTCCATCCCCCAGTCATTAACCCAAACGAATCCCACTGTCACTCCATTCCCCAGTCATTAACACAAACTAATCCCACTGTCACTCCATTCCCGAGTCATTAACACAAACTAATCCCACTGTCACTCGATTCCCCAGTCATTAACCAAACTAATCCCACTGTCACTCCATCCCCCAGTCATTAACCCAAACTAATTGCACTGTCACTCCATTCCCCAGTCATTAACCAAACTAATCCCACTGTCACTCCATTCCCCAGTCATTAACCAAAACTAATCCCATTGTCACTCCATCCCCCAGTCATTAACCAAACTAATCCCACTGTCACTCCATTACCCATTCTGTCATTAACCGAAATTAATCCCACTGTCACTCCATTCCCCAGTCGGTCATTAACCCCAAACTAATCCCACCGTCACTCTATTCCCCAATATTAACCAAAACTAATCCCACTGTCACTCCATCCCCCAGTCATTAACCCAAACTAATCCCACTGTCACTCCATTCCCCAGTCATTAACCCAAACTAATCCCACTGTCACTCCATCCCCCAGTCATTAACCCAAACTAATCCCACTGTCACTCCATTCCCCAGTCATTAACCAAACTATTCCCACTGTCACTCCATCCCCCAGTCGGTCATTAACCGAAACTAATCCCACTGTCACTCCATCCCCCAGTCATTAACCCAAACTAATCCCACTGTCACTCCATTACCCAGTCATTAACCACAAACTAATCCCACTGTCACTCCATCCCCCAGTCATTAACCCAAACTAATCCCACTCTCACTCCATTCCCCAGTCGGTCATTAACCAAACTAATCCCACTGTCACTCCATTCCCCAGTCATTAGCCAAACTAATCCCACTGTCACTCCATCCCCAAGTCATTAACCCAAACTAATCCCACTGTCACTCCATTCCCCAGTCATTAACCCAAACTAATCCCACTGTCACTCCATTCCCCAGTCATTAACCCCAAACTAATCCGATTGTGACTCCATTCCGCAGTCATTAACCCAAACTAATCCCACTGTCACTCCATCCCCCAGTCATTAACCCCAAACTAATCCCACTGTCACTCCATTCCCCAGTCATTAACCCCAAACTAATCCGATTGTGACTCCATTCCCCAGTCATTAACCCAAACGAATCCCACTGTCACTCCATCCCCCAGTCATTAACCAAACTAATCCCACTGTCACTCCATTCCCCAGTCGGTCATTAACCCAAACTAATCCCACTGTCACTCTATTCCCCATTCTGTCATTAACCGAAACTAATCCCACTGTCACTCCATTCCCCAGTCGGTCATTAACCCCAAACTAATCCCACCGTCACTCCATTCCCCAGTCACTAACCCAAACTAATCCCACTGTCACTCCATTCCCCAAAATTAACCCAAACTAATCCCACTGTCACTCCATGCCCCAAAATTAACCCAAATTAATCCATTGTCATTCCATGCCCCATTCACTAACCCAAACAAATCCCAGTCACTCTATTCCCCAATATTAACCCAAACTAATCCCACTGTCACTCCATCCCCCAGTCATTAACCCAAACTAATCCCACTCTCACTCCATTCCCCAGTCGGTCATTAACCAAACTAATCCCACTGTCACTCCATTCCCCAGTCATTAACCAAACTAATCCCACTGTCACTCCATCCCCCAGTCATTAGCCCCAAACTAATCCGATTGTGACTCCATTCCCTAGTCATTAACCCAAACTAATCCCACTGTCACTCTATTCCCCAGTCATTAACCCAAACTAATCCCACTGTCACTCCATTCCCCAGTCATTAACCCAAACTAATCCCACTGTCACTCCATCCCCTAGTCATTAACACAAACTAATCCCACTGTCACTCCATTCCCCAGTCATTAACCCAAACTAATTCCACTGTCACTCCATTGCCCAGTCATTAACCAAACTAATCCCACTGTCACTCCATCCCCCAGTCATTAACCCAAACTAATCCCACTGTCACTCCATTCCCCAGTCATTAACCAAACTAATCCCACTGTCACACCATTCCCCAGACATTAACCCAAACTAATCACACTGTCACTCCATTCCCCAGTTGGTCATTAACCCCAAACTAATCCCACTGTCACTCCATTCCTCAGTCATTAACCCAAACTATTCCCACTGTCACTCCATTCCACAGTCATTAACCCAAACTAATCCCATTGTCACCCCATTCCCCAGTCATTAACCCAAACTAATCCCACTGTCACTCCATCCCCCAGTCATTAACCCAAACTAATCCCACTGTCACTCCATCCCCCAGTCATTAACCCAAACGAATCCCACTGTCACTCCATTCCCCAGTCATTAACACAAACTAATCCCACTGTCACTCCATTCCCGAGTCATTAACACAAACTAATCCCACTGTCACTCCATTCCCCAGTCATTAACCCAAACTAATCCCACTGTCACTCCATCCCCCAGTCATTAACCCAAACTAATCTCACTGTCACTCCATTCCCCAGTCATTAACCCAAACTAATTCCACTGTCACTCCATTCCCCAGTCATTAACCAAACTAATCCCACTGTCACTCCATCCCCCAGTCATTAACCCAAACTAATCCCACTCTCACTCCATCCCCCAGTCATTAACCCCAAACTAATCCCACTCTCACTCCATTCCCCAGTCATTAACACAAACTAATCCCACTGTCACTCCATTCCCTAGTCATTAACACAAACTAATCCCACTGTCACTCCATTCCCCAGTCATTAACCCAAACTAATCCCACTGTCACTCCATTCCCCAGTCATTAACCCAAACGAATCCCACTGTCACTCCATCCCCCAGTCATTAACCCAAACTAATCCCACTGTCACTCCATTCCCCAGTCATTGACCCAAACTAATCCCACTGTCACTCTATTCCCCAGTCACTAACCCAAACTAATCCCACTGTCACTCCATTCCCCAGTATTAACCCAAACTAATCCATTGTCATTCCATTCCCCAGTCACTAACACAAACAAATCCCACTGTCACTCTATTCCCCAATATTAAGCCAAACTCATCCCACTGTCACTCCATTCCCCAGTCATTAACCACAAACTAATCCCACTGTCACTCCATCCCCCAGTCATTAACCCAAACTAATCCCACTCTCACTCCATTCCCCAGTCGGTCATTAACCAAATTAATCCCACTGTCACTCCATTCCCCAGTCATTAACCAAACTAATCCCACTGTCACTCCATCCCCCAGTCATTAACCCAAACTAATCCCACTGTCACTCCATTCCCCAGTCATTAACCCAAACTAATCCCACTGTCACTCCATTCCCCAGTCATTAACCCCAAACTAATCCGATTGTGACTCCATTCCCCAGTCATTAACCCAAACTAATCCCACTGTCACTCCATCCCCCAGTCATTAACCCCAAACTAATCCCACTGTCACTCCATTCCCCAGTCATTAACCCCAAACTAATCCGATTGTGACTCCATTCCCCATTCATTAACCCAAACGAATCCCACTGTCACTCCATCCCCCAGTCATTAACCAAACTAATCCCACTGTCACTCCATTCCCCAGTCGGTCATTAACCCAAACTAATCCCACTGTCACTCTATTCCCCATTCTGTCATTAACCGAAACTAATCCCACTGTCACTCCATTCCCCAGTCGGTCATTAACCCCAAACTAATCCCACCGTCACACCATTCCCCAGTCACTAACCCAAACTAATCCCACTGTCACTCCATTCCCCAAAATTAACCCAAACTAATCCCACTGTCACTCCATGCCCCAAAATTAACCCAAATTAATCCATTGTCATTCCATTCCCTATTCACTAACCCAAACAAATCCCAGTCACTCTATTCCCCAATATTAACCCAAACTAATCCCACTGTCACTCCATCCCCCAGTCATTAACCCAAACTAATCCCACTCTCACTCCATTCCCCAGTCGGTCATTAACCAAACTAATCCCACTGTCATTCCATTCCCCAGTCATTAACCAAACTAATCCCACTGTCACTCCATCCCCCAGTCATTAACCCAAACTAATCCCAGTGTCACTCCATTCCCCAGTCATTAACCCAATCTAATCCCACTGTCATTCCATTCCCCAGTCATTAGCCCCAAACTAATCCGATTGTGACTCCATTCCCTAGTCATTAACCCAAACTAATCCCACTGTCACTCTATTCCCCAGTCATTAACCCAAACTAATCCCACTGTCACTCCATTCCCCAGTCGGTCATTAACCCAAACTAATCCCACTGTCACTCCATTCCCCAGCCATTAACCCAAACTAATCCCACTGTCACTCCATTCCCCAGTCATTAACCCAAACTAATCCCACTGTCACTCCATCCCCTAGTCATTAACACAAACTAATCCCACTGTCACTCCATTCCCCAGTCATTAACCCAAACTAATTCCACTGTCACTCCATTGCCCAGTCATTAACCAAACTAATCCCACTGTCACTCCATCCCCCAGTCATTAACCCAAACTAATCCCACTGTCACTCCATTCCCCAGTCATTAACCAAACTAATCCCACTGTCACACCATTCACCAGACATTAACCCAAACTAATCCCACTGTCACTCCATTCCCCAGTTGGTCATTAACCCCAAACTAATCCCACTGTCACTCCATTCCTCAGTCATTAACCCAAACTATTCCCACTGTCACTCCATTCCACAGTCATTAACCCAAACTAATCCCATTGTCACCCCATTCCCCAGTCATTAACCCAAACTAATCCCACTGTCACTCCATCCCCCAGTCATTAACCCAAACTAATCCCACTGTCACTCCATCCCCCAGTCATTAACCCAAACGAATCCCACTGTCACTCCATTCCCCAGTCATTAACCAAACTAATCCCACTGTCATTCCATTCCCCAGTCATTAACCAAACTAATCCCACTGTCACTCCATCCCCCAGTCATTAACCCAAACTAATCCCAGTGTCACTCCATTCCCCAGTCATTAACCCAATCTAATCCCACTGTCATTCCATTCCCCAGTCATTAGCCCCAAACTAATCCGATTGTGACTCCATTCCCTAGTCATTAACCCAAACTAATCCCACTGTCACTCTATTCCCCAGTCATTAACCCAAACTAATCCCACTGTCACTCCATTCCCCAGTCGGTCATTAACCCAAACTAATCCCACTGTCACTCCATTCCCCAGCCATTAACCCAAACTAATCCCACTGTCACTCCATTCCCCAGTCATTAACCCAAACTAATCCCACTGTCACTCCATCCCCTAGTCATTAACACAAACTAATCCCACTGTCACTCCATTCCCCAGTCATTAACCCAAACTAATTCCACTGTCACTCCATTGCCCAGTCATTAACCAAACTAATCCCACTGTCACTCCATCCCCCAGTCATTAACCCAAACTAATCCCACTGTCACTCCATTCCCCAGTCATTAACCAAACTAATCCCACTGTCACACCATTCACCAGACATTAACCCAAACTAATCCCACTGTCACTCCATTCCCCAGTTGGTCATTAACCCCAAACTAATCCCACTGTCACTCCATTCCTCAGTCATTAACCCAAACTATTCCCACTGTCACTCCATTCCACAGTCATTAACCCAAACTAATCCCATTGTCACCCCATTCCCCAGTCATTAACCCAAACTAATCCCACTGTCACTCCATCCCCCAGTCATTAACCCAAACTAATCCCACTGTCACTCCATCCCCCAGTCATTAACCCAAACGAATCCCACTGTCACTCCATTCCCCAGTCATTAACACAAACTAATCCCACTGTCACTCCATTCCCTAGTCATTAACACAAACTAATCCCACTGTCACTCCATTCCCCAGTCATTAACCCAAACTAATCCCACTGTCACTCCATCCCCCAGTCATTAACCCAAACTAATCTCACTGTCACTCCATTCCCCAGTCATTAACCCAAACTAATTCCACTGTCACTCCATTCCCCAGTCATTAACCAAACTAATCCCACTGTCACTCCATCCCCCAGTCATTAACCCAAACTAATCCCACTCTCACTCCATCCCCAAGTCATTAACCCCAAACTAATCCCACTGTCACTCCATTCCCCAGTCGGTCATTAACCCAAACTAATCCCACTGTCACTCCATTCCCCAGCCATTAACCCAAACTAATCCCACTGTCACTCCATTCCCCAGTCATTAACCCAAACGAATCCCACTGTCACTCCATCCCCCAGTCATTAACCAAACTAATCCCACTGTCACTCTATTCCCCATTCTGTCATTAACCGAAACTAATCCCACTGTCACTCCATTCCCCAGTCGGTCATTAACCCCAAACTAATCCCACCGTCACTCCATCCCCCAGTCATTAACCCAAACTAATCCCACTGTCACTCCATTCCCCAGTCATTAACCCAAACTAATCCCACTGTCACTCCATTCCCCAGTCATTAACCCCAAACTAATCCGATTGTGACTCCATTCCCCAGTCGGACATTAACCCAAACTAATCCCACTGTCACTCCATCCCCTAGTCATTAACCCCAAACTAATCCCACTGTCACTCCATTCCCCAGTCATTAACCCCAAACTAATCCGATTGTGACTCCATTCCCCAGTCATTAACCCAAACGAATCCCACTGTCACTCCATCCCCCAGTCATTAACCAAACTAATCCCACTGTCACTCCATTCCCCAGTCGGTCATTAACCCAAACTAATCCCACTGTCACTCTATTCCCCATTCTGTCATTAACCGAAACTAATCCCACTGTCACTCCATTCCCCAGTCGGTCATTAACCCCAAACTAATCCCACCGTCACTCCATTCCCCAGTCACTAACCCAAACTAATCCCACTGTCACTCCATTCCCCAATATTAACCCAAACTAATCCCACTGTCACTCCATCCCCCAGTCATTAACCCAAACTAATCCCACTCTCACTCCATTCCCCAGTCGGTCATTAACCAAAATAATCCCACTGTCACTCCATTCCCCAGTCATTAACCCAAACTAATCCCAGTGTCACTCCATTCCCCAGTCATTAACCCAATCTAATCCCACTGTCATTCCATTCCCCAGTCATTAGCCCCAAACTAATCCGATTGTGACTCCATTCCCCAGTCATTAACCCAAACTAATCCCACTGTCACTCTATTCCCCAGTCATTAACCCAAACTAATCCCACTGTCACTCCATTCCCCAGTCATTAACCCAAACTAATCCCACTGTCACTCCATCCCCTAGTCATTAACACAAACTAATCCCACTGTCACTCCATTCCCCAGTCATTAACCCAAACTAATTCCACTGTCACTCCATTGCCCAGTCATTAACCAAACTAATCCCACTGTCACTCCATCCCCCAGTCATTAACCCAAACTAATCCCACTGTCACTCCATTCCCCAGTCATTAACCAAACTAATCCCACTGTCACTCCATTCCCCAGTCATTAACCAAACTAATCCCACTGTCACTCCATCCCCCAGTCATTAACCCAAACTAATCCCAGTGTCACTCCATTCCCCAGTCATTAACCCAATCTAATCCCACTGTCATTCCATTCCCCAGTCATTAGCCCCAAACTAATCCGATTGTGACTCCATTCCCCAGTCATTAACCCAAACTAATCCCACTGTCACTCTATTCCCCAGTCATTAACCCAAACTATTCCCACTGTCACTCCATTCCCCAGTCATTAACCCAAACTAATCCCACTGTCACTCCATCCCCTAGTCATTAACACAAACTAATCCCACTGTCACTCCATTCCCCAGTCATTAACCCAAACTAATTCCACTGTCACTCCATTGCCCAGTCATTAACCAAACTAATCCCACTGTCACTCCATCCCCCAGTCATTAACCCAAACTAATCCCACTGTCACTCCATTCCCCAGTCATTAACCAAACTAATCCCACTGTCACACCATTCCCCAGACATTAACCCAAACTAATCCCACTGTCACTCCATTCCCGAGTCGGTCATTAACCCCAAACTAATCCCACTGTCACTCCATTCCTCAGTCATTAACCCAAACTATTCCCACTGTCACTCCATTCCACAGTCATTAACCCAAACTAATCCCATTGTCACCCCATTCCCCAGTCATTAACCCAAACTAATCCCACTGTCACTCCATC
Source organism: Chiloscyllium punctatum (assembly GCF_047496795.1). NCBI lineage: Eukaryota > Metazoa > Chordata > Chondrichthyes > Orectolobiformes > Hemiscylliidae > Chiloscyllium > Chiloscyllium punctatum. The sequence goes on along the minus strand of NC_092777.1, from coordinate 68,782,014 downwards.
CCCCAGTCATTAACCCAAACTAATCCCACTGACACTCCATCCCCCAGTCATTAACCCAAACGAATCCCACTGTCACTCCATTCCCCAGTCATTAACACAAACTAATCCCACTGTCACTCCATTCCCTAGTCATGAACACAAACTAATCCCACTGTCACTCCATTCCCCAGTCATTAACCCAAACTAATCCCACTGTCACTCCATCCCCCAGTCATTAACCCAAACTAATCTCACTGTCACTCCATTCCCCAGTCATTAACCCAAACTAATTCCACTGTCACTCCATTCCCCAGTCATTAACCAAACTAATCCCACTGTCACTCCATCCCCCAGTCATTAACCCCAAACTAATCCCACTGTCACTCCATTCCCCAGTCGGTCATTAACCCAAACTAATCCCACTGTCACTCCATTCCCCAGCCATTAACCCAAACTAATCCCACTGTCACTCCATTCCCCAGTCATTAACCCAAACGAATCCCACTGTCACTCCATCCCCCAGTCATTAACCAAACTAATCCCACTGTCACTCTATTCCCCATTCTGTCATTAACCGAAACTAATCCCACTGTCACTCCATTCCCCAGTCGGTCATTAACCCCAAACTAATCCCACCGTCACTCCATTCCCCAGTCACTAACCCAAACTAATCCCACTGTCACTCCATTCCCCAATATTAACCCAAACTAATCCATTGTCATTCCATTCCCCAGTCACTAACACAAACAAATCCCACTGTCACCCTATTCCCCAGTCGGTCATTAACCACAAACTTATCCCACTGTCACTCCATTCCCCAGTCATTAACCCCAAACTAATCCCACTGTCACTCTATTCCCCAGTCATTAACCCAAACTAATCCCACTGTCACTCCATTCCCCAGTCGGTCATTAACCCAAACTAATCCCACTGTCACTCCATTCCCTAGTCATTAACCCAAACTAATCCCACTGTCACTCCATCCTCCAGTCATTAACCCAAACTAATCCCACTCTCACTCCATTCCCCAGTCGGTCATTAACCCAAACTAATCCCACTGTCACTCCATTCCCCAGTCGGACATTAACCCAAACTAATCCCACTGTCACTCCATTCCCCAGTCATTAACCCAAACTAATCCCACTGTCACTCCATTCCCCAGTCATTAACCCAATCTAATCCCACTGTCATTCCATTCCCCAGTCATTAACCCAAACTAATCTGATTGTGACTCCATTCCCCAGTCATTAACCCAAACTAATCCCACTGTCACTCTATTCCCCAGTCATTAACCCAAACTAATCCCACTCTCACTCCATTCCCCAGTCATTAACCCAATCTAATCCCACTGTCATTCCATTCCCCAGTCATTAACCCCAAACTAATCCCACTGTCACTCTATTCCCCAGTCATTAACCCAAACTAATCCCACTGTCACTCTATTCCCCAGTCATTAACACAAACTAATCCCACTGTCACTCCATCCCCCAGTCATTAACCCCAAACTAATCCCACTGTCACTCCATTCCCCAGTCATTAACCCAAACTAATCCCACTGTCACTCCATTCCCCAGTCATTAACCAAACTAATCCCACTGTCACTCCATTCCCCAGTCATTAACCCAAACTAATCCCACTGTCACTCCATTCTCCAGTCGGTCATTAACCCCAAACTAATCCCATTGTCACTCCATTCCCCAGTCGGTCGTTAACCCCAAACTAATCCAACTGTCACTCTATTCCCCAGTCATTAACACAAACTAATCCCACTGTCACTCCATCCCCCAGTCATTAACCCCAAACTAATCCCACTGTCACTCCATTCCCCAGTCGGTCATTAACCCAAACTAATCCCACTGTCACTCCATTCCCCAGCCATTAACCCAAACTAATCCCACTGTCACTCCATTCCCCAGTCATTAACCCAAACGAATCCCACTGTCACTCCATCCCCCAGTCATTATCCAAACTAATCCCACTGTCACTCTATTCCCCATTCTGTCATTAACCGAAACTAATCCCACTGTCACTCCATTCCCCAGTCGGTCATTAACCCCAAACTAATCCCTCCGTCACTCCATTCCCCAGTCACTAACCCAAACTAATCCCACTGTCACTCCATTCCCAAATATTAACCCAAACTAATCCATTGTCATTCCATTCCCCAGTCACAAACACAAACAAATCCCACTGTCACTCTATTCCCCAGTCATTAACCCAAACTAATCCCACTGTCACTCCATTCCCCAGTCGGTCATTAACCCAAACTAATCCCACTGTCACTCCATTCCCCAGTCATTAACCCAATCTAATCCCACTGTCACTCCATTCCCCAGTCATTAACCCAAACTAATCCCACTGTCACTCCATTCCCCAGTCGGTCATTAACCCAAACTAATCCCACTGTCACTCCATTCCCCAATATTAACCCAAACTAATCCATTGTCATTCCATTCCCCAGTCACTAACACAAACAAATCCCACTGTCACTCTATTCCCCAGTCATTAACTCAAACTAATGCCACTGTCACTCCATCCCCCAGTCATTAACCCAAACTAATCCCACTGTCACTCCATTCCCCAGTCACTAACCCAAACGAATCCCACTGTCACTCCATTCCCCAGTCATTAACCCAAACTAATCCCACTGTCACTCCATTCCCCAGTCATTAACCCAAACTAATCCAACTGTCACTCCATTTCCCAGCCATTAACCCAAACTAATCCCACTGTCACTCCATTCACCAGTCATTAACCCAAACTAATACCATTGTCACTCCATTCCCCAGTCGGTCATTAACCCAAACTAATCCCACTGTCACTCCATCCCCAAGTCATTCACCCAAACTAATCCCACTGTCACTCCATTCCCCAGTTGGACATTAACCCAAACTAATCTTCTGGCCAGACTCTCCCCACAATGCCCTGTATCAATCCCCAAACTAATCCCACTGCCCTGCTCTCCCCCCAATGCCCTGTATCAATCCCCAAATTAATCCCACTGCCCCCCGCTCTCTCCCCATAGCCCTGTATCAATCCCCAAACTAATCCCACTGCCCCGCTCTCTCCCCATAGCCCTGTATCAATCCCCAAACTAATCCCACTGTCCCACTCTCTCCCCATGGCCCTGTATCCATCCCCAAACTAATCCCACTGCCCCCCCGCTCTCTCCCCATAGCCCTGTATCAATCCCCAAACTAATCCCACTGTCCCCCCGTGCTCTCTCCCCATAGCCCTGTATCAATCCCCAAACTAATCCCACTGTCCCACTCTCTCCCCATGGCCCTGTATCAATCCCCAAACTAATCCCACTGCCCCGCTCTCTCCCCATAGCCCTGTATCGATCCCCAAACTAATCCCACTGCCCCTCTCTCTCCCCATAGCCCTGTTTCGACCCCCAAACTAATCCCACTGCCCCCACTCTCTCCCCATAGCCCTGTATCAACCCCAAACTAATCCCACTGCCCCGCTCTCTCTCCCCATAGCCCTGTATCAATCCCCAAACTAACCCCACTGCCCCACTCTCTCTCCCCATAGCCCTGTATCAATCCCCAACCTAACCCCACTGCCCCGCTCTCTCTCCCCATAGCCCTGTATCAATCCCCAAACTAATCCCACTGCCCCCGCTCTCTCCCCATAGCCCTGTATCAATCCCCAAACTAATCCCACTGCCCCCCTCTCTCTCCCCATAGCCCTGTATCAATCCCCAAACTAACCCCACTGCCCCGCTCTCTCTCCCCATAGCCCTGTATCAATCCCCAAACTAATCCCACTGCCCCCCGCTCTCTCCCCATAGCCCTGTATCAATCCCCAAACTAATCCCACTGCCCCCCGCTCTCTCCCCATAGTCCTGTATCAATCCCCAAACTAATCCCACTGCCCCGCTCTTTCCCCATAGCCCTGTATCAATCCCCAAACTAATCCCACTGACCCCTGCGCTCTCTCCCCATAGCCCTGTATCAATCCCCAAACTAATCCCACTGCCCTGCTCTCTCCCCATAGCCCTGTATCAATCCCCAAACTAATCCCACTGTCCCCCACTCTCTCCCCATGGCCCTGTATCAATCCCCAAACTAATCCCACTGCCCCCCGCTCTCTCCCCATAGCCCTGTATCAATCCCCAAACTAACCCCACTGCCCCGCTCTCTCCCCATAGCCATGTATCGATCCCCAAACTAATCCCACTGTCCCCCTCTCTCTCCCCATAGCCCTGTATCAATCCCCAAACTAATCCCACTGTCCCCCTCTCTCTCCCCATAGCCCTGTATCAATCCCCAAACTAATCCCACTGCCCCGCTCTTTCCCCATAGCCCTGTATCAATCCCCAAACTAATCCCACTGACCCCTGCGCTCTCTCCCCATAGCCCTGTATCAATCCCCAAACTAATCCCACTGCCCTGCTCTCTCCCCATAGCCCTGTATCAACCCCAAACTAATCCCACAGTCCCCCTCTCTCTCCCCATTGCCCTGTATCAATCCCCAAACTAATCCCACTGTCCCCCACTCTCTCCCCATGGCCCTGTATCAATCCCCAAACTAATCCCACTGCCCCCCGCTCTCTCCCCATAGCCCTGTATCCATCCCCATACTAATCCCACTGCCCCCCTCTCTCTCCCCATTGCCCTGTATCAATCCCCAAACTAATCCCACTGTCCCCCTCTCTCTCCCCATAGCCCTGTATCAATCCCCAAACTAATCCCACTGCCCCCGCTCTCTCCCCATAGCCCTGTATCAATCCCCAAACTAATCCCACTGCCCTGCTCTCTCCCCATAGCCCTGTATCAATCCCCAAACTAATCCCACTGCCCTGCTCTCTCCCCATAGCCCTGTATCAATCCCCAAACTAATCCCACTGCCCTGCTCTCTCCCCATAGCCCTGTATCAATCCCCAAACTAATCCCACGGTCCCCCACTCTCTCCCCATAGCACTGTATCAATCCCCAAACTAATCCCACTGCCCCCCGCTCTCTCCCCATAGCCCTGTATCAATCCCCAAACTAATCCCACTGCCCCCGCTCTCTCCCCATAGCCCTGTATCAATCCCCAAACTAATCCCACTGCCCCCCGCTCTCTCCCCATAGCCCTGTATCAATCCCCAAACTAATCCCACTGCCCCCCGCTCTCTCCCCATAGCCCTGTATCAATCCCCAAACTAATCCCACTGCCCCCCGCTCTCTCCCCATAGCCCTGTATCAATCCCCAAACTAATCCCACTGCCCCCCGCTCTCTCCCCATAGCCCTGTATCAATCCCCAAACTAATCCCACTGCCCCCCTCTCTCTCCCCATAGCCCTGTATCAATCCCCAAACTAATCCCACTGCCCCCCGCTCTCTCCCCATAGCCCTGTATCAATCCCCAAACTAATCCCACTGTCCCCACTCTCTCCCCATAGCCCTGTATCAATCCCCAAACTAATCCCACTGTCCCCCCGCGATCTCTCTCCCCATAGCCCTGTATCAATCCCCAAACTAATCCCACTGTCCCCACTCTCTCCCCATTGCCCTGTAACAATCCCCAAACTAATCCCACTGTCCCCCCGCTCTCTCCCCATAGCCCTGTATCAATCCCCAAACTAATCCCACTGCCCCCCCGCGCTCTCCCCATAGCCCTGTTTCAATCCCCAAACTAATCCCACTGCCCTGCTCTCTCCCCATAGCCCTGTATCAATCCCCAAACTAATCCCACTGCCCTGCTCTCTCCCCATAGCCCTGTATCAATCCCCAAACTAATCCCACTGCCCCCCGCTCTCTCCCCATAGCCCTGTATCAATCCCCAAACTAATCCCACTGCCCCCGCTCTCTCCCCATAGCCCTGTATCAATCCCCAAACTAATCCCACTGCCCCCCGCTCTCTCCCCATAGCCCTGTATCAATCCCCAAACTAATCCCACTGTCCCCCACTCTCTCCCCATAGCCCTGTATCAATCCCCAAACTAATCCCACTGCCCCACTCTCTCCCCATTGCCCTGTATCAATCCCCAAACTAATCACACTGCCCCCCCACTCTCTCCCCATAGCCCTGTATCAATCCCAAACTAATCCCACTGCCCCCCGGTCTCACCCCATAGCCCCGTATCAATCCCCAAACTAATCCCACTGTCCCACACTCTCTCCCCATAGCCCTGTATCAATCCCCAAACTAATCCCACTGCCCCCCCACTCTCTCCCCATAGCCCTGTATCAATCCCCAAACTAATCACACTGCCCCCCCACTCTCTCCCCATAGCCCCGTATCAATCCCCAAACTAATCCCACTGTCCCACTCTCTCTCCCCATAGCCCTGTATCATCCCCAAACTAATCCCACTGCCCCACTCTCTCCCCATAGCCCCGTATCAATCCCCAAACTAATCCCACTGCCCCCCACTCTCTCCCCATAGCCCTGTATCAATCCCCAAACTAATCCCACTGCCCTGCTCTCTCTCCCCATAGCCCTGTATCAATCCCCAAACTAATCCCACTGCCCCACTCTCTCCCCATAGCCCTGTATCAATCCCCATAGGAATCCCACTGCCCCCTGCTCTCTCCCCATAGCCCTGTATCGATCCCCAAACTAATCCCACTGTCCCCCCACTCTCTCCCCATAGCCCTGTATCAATCCCCAAACTAATCCCACTGTCCCCCCGCTCTCTCCCCATAGCCCTGTATCAATCCCCAAACTAATCCCACTGTCCCCCGCTCTCTCCCCATAGCCCTGTATCAATCCCCAAACTAATCCCACTGCCCCCGTCTCTCCCCATTGCCCTGTATCAATCCCCAAACTAATCACACTGCCCCCCCACTCTCTCCCCATAGCCCTGTATCAATCCCCAAACTAATCACACTGCCCCCCCACTCTCTCCCCATAGCCCCGTATCAATCCCCAAACTAATCCCACTGTCCCACTCTCTCTCCCCATAGCCCTGTATCATCCCCAAACTAATCCCACTGCCCCACTCTCTCCCCATAGCCCCGTATCAATCCCCAAACTAATCCCACTGCCCCCCACTCTCTCCCCATAGCCCTGTATCAATCCCCAAACTAATCCCACTGCCCTGCTCTCTCTCCCCATAGCCCTGTATCAATCCCCAAACTAATCCCACTGCCCCACTCTCTCCCCATAGCCCTGTATCAATCCCCATAGGAATCCCACTGCCCCCTGCTCTCTCCCCATAGCCCTGTATCGATCCCCAAACTAATCCCACTGTCCCCCCACTCTCTCCCCATAGCCCTGTATCAATCCCCAAACTAATCCCACTGTCCCCCCGCTCTCTCCCCATAGCCCTGTATCAATCCCCAAACTAATCCCACTGTCCCCCGCTCTCTCCCCATAGCCCTGTATCAATCCCCAAACTAATCCCACTGCCCCCGTCTCTCCCCATTGCCCTGTATCAATCCCCAAACTAATCACACTGCCCCCCCACTCTCTCCCCATAGCCCTGTATCAATCCCCAAACTAATCACACTGCCCCCCCACTCTCTCCCCATAGCCCCGTATCAATCCCCAAACTAATCCCACTGTCCCACTCTCTCTCCCCATAGCCCTGTATCATCCCCAAACTAATCCCACTGCCCCACTCTCTCCCCATAGCCCCGTATCAATCCCCAAACTAATCCCACTGCCCCCCACTCTCTCCCCATAGCCCTGTATCAATCCCCAAACTAATCCCACTGCCCTGCTCTCTCTCCCCATAGCCCTGTATCAATCCCCAAACTAATCCCACTGCCCCACTCTCTCCCCATAGCCCTGTATCAATCCCCATAGGAATCCCACTGCCCCCTGCTCTCTCCCCATAGCCCTGTATCGATCCCCAAACTAATCCCACTGTCCCCCCACTCTCTCCCCATAGCCCTGTATCAATCCCCAAACTAATCCCACTGTCCCCCCGCTCTCTCCCCATAGCCCTGTATCAATCCCCAAACTAATCCCACTGTCCCCCGCTCTCTCCCCATAGCCCTGTATCAATCCCCAAACTAATCCCACTGCCCCCGTCTCTCCCCATTGCCCTGTATCAATCCCCAAACTAATCACACTGCCCCCCCACTCTCTCCCCATAGCCCTGTATCAATCCCCAAACTAATCCCACTGTCCCACTCTCTCCCCATAGCCCTGTATCAATCCCCAAACTAATCCCACTGTCCGCCCACTCTCTCCCTATAGCCCTGTATCAATCCCCAAACTAATCCCACTGCCCCCACTCTCTCCCCATAGCCCTGTATCGATCCCCATAGAAATCCCACTGCCCCGCTCTCTCTCCCCATAGCCCTGTGTCAATCCCCATAGAAATCCCACTGCCCCGCTCTCTCTCCCCATAGCCCTGTATCGATCCCCAAACTAACCCCACTGCCCCCCGCTCTCTCCCCATAGCCCTGTATCGATCCCCAAACTAACCCCACTGCCCCCCGCTCTCTCCCCATAGCCCTGTATCGATCCCCAAACTAATCCCACTGCCCCCCGCTCTCTCCCCATAGCCCTGTATCAATCCCCATAGGAATCCCACTGCCCCCCACTCTCTCCCCATAGCCCTGTATCGATCCCCAAACTAATCCCACTGCCCCCCGCTCTCTCCCCATAGCCCTGTATCAATCCCCATAGGAATCCCACTGCCCCCACTTTCTCCCCATAGCCCTGTATCAATCCCCAAACTAATCCCACTGCCCCCTGCTCTCTCCCCATAGCCCTGTTTCAATCCCCATAGGAATCCCACTGCCCCCTGCTCTCTCCCCATAGCCCTGTATCAATCCCCATAGGAATCCCACTGCCCCCTGCTCTCTCCCCATAGCCCTGTATCAATCCCCATAGGAATCCCACTGCCCCCCACTCTCTCCCCATAGCCCTGTATCAATCCCCAAACTAATCCCACTGCCCCCCTCTCTCTCCCCATAGCCCTGTATCAATCCCCAAACTAATCCCACTGCCCCACTCTCTCCCCATAGCCCTGTATCAATCCCCATAGGAATCCCACTGCCCCCTGCTCTCTCCCCATAGTCCTGTATCGATCCCCAAACTAATCCCACTGTCCCCCCACACTCTCCCCATAGCCCTGTATCAATCCCCAAACTAATCCCACTGCCCCCTGCTCTCTCCCCATAGCCCTGTATCGATCCCTAAACTAATCCCACTGTCCCCCCACACTCTCCCCATAGCCCTGTATCAATCCCCAAACTAATCCCACTGCCCCACTCTCTCCCCATTGCCCTGTACCAATCCCCATAGGAATCCCACTGCCCCCACTCTCTCCCCATAGCCCTGTATCAATCCCCATAGGAATCCCACTGTCCCCCCACTCTCTCCCCATAGCCTGTATCAATCCCCATAGGAATCCCACTGCCCCCACTCTCTCCCCATAGCCCTGTATCAATCCCCATAGGAATCCCACTGTCCCCCCACTCTCTCCCCATAGCCTGTATCAATCCCCATAGGAATCCCACTGTCCCCCCACTCTCTCCCCATAGCCCTGTATCAATCCCCATAGGAATCCCACTGCCCCCACTCTCTCCCCAGGAGCAGTACCCTCTCGGTGAGGGACCTACCTCGGATATAGATGGCCTTTGCTGACTTGGGGTCCTCATTCTCCAGCTCGAGCTGTACACTGGGTCTGAAGAAGGAGATCTGATCTTTCAGAGGGGGAGCTGAGGACACATCTGACGGAGTCAGAGATTCCATCTCGTCAACTGGGAGACAAGCACACAACCCAGTGGGACATGGAGCATGGAAGGAGCTTCACTCCGGAACAGAACATCATTCCTGAACACACGCTTCAACCAATGGAAACCATCCGCCGCTGCATACGTCTCTCAGTCACACACCCTCCGCACACCTTTATACACGTCCCCCCCTCCCCCGCCAACACACACACCCTCCGCACTCCTGTACACACGTCCCCCTCCCCCCCTCCACACACACACCCTCCACACACCTGTACACACGTCCCCCCTCCCCCCCCCAACACACACACACCCTCCGCACTCCTGTACACACGTCCCCCCCTCACACACACACACCCTCCACACACCTGTACACACGTCCCCCCTCCACACACACACACCCTCCACACACCTGTACACACGTCCCCCCCTCCCCCCCCAACACACACACCCTCCGCACTCCTGTACACACGTCCCCCCTCCCCCCCTCCACACACACACCCTCCACACACCTGTACACACGTCCCCCCTCCACACACACACCCTCCGCACTCCTGTACACACGTCCCCCCTCCCCCCCCTCCACACACACACCCTCCGC
>NC_092777.1:68744309-68766809 GCF_047496795.1 Chiloscyllium punctatum | reverse complement strand
ACACACACACTCCCTCCTCCCCACACACACACACACACTCCCCCCTCCCCACACACACACTCCCCCCTCCCCACACACACACACTCCCCCCTCCCCACGCACACACACACCCCTCCCCCTCCTCACACACACACTCTCCCCCCTCCCCCCACACACATACTCACTCCCCCCTCCCCCCACACACACCCACTCCCCCCTCCCCACACACACACACACTCACTCCCCCCTCCCCACACACACACACTCACTCCCCCCATCCCACACACACACACACTCCCCCCTCCCCCACACACACACACACTCCCCCCTCCCCACACACACACACACTCATTGCCCCCTCCCCACACACACACACTCACTGCCCCCTCCCCACACACACTCACTCCCCCCCCTCCCCACATACACACCCACTCCCCCCTCCCCCCACACACACACACCCACTACCCCCTCCCCACACACACACCCACTCCCCCCTCCCCCCACAAACACACACCCACTCCCCCCTCCCCACACACATACCCACTCCCCCCCTCCCCACACACACACTCCCCCCTCCCCACACACACACACACTCTCCCCTCCCCACACACACACACACACACTCCCCCCTCCCCACACACACACACACACACTCATTGCCCCCTCCCCCCACACACACACTCCCCCCTCCCCACACACACACACACACTCCCCCCTCCCCACACACACACCCCTCCCCCCTCCCCACACACACACACCCCTCCCCCTCCTCACACACACACACACACCCCTCCCCCTCCTCACACACACTCTCCCCCCTCCCCACACACACACACACACTCCCCCCTCCCCCCACATACACACTCACTCCCCCCTCCCCCCACACACACACCCACTCCCCCTCCCCCCACACACACACACTCTCCCCACCCCACACACACACCCCTCCCCACACACACTCACTGCCCCCTTCCCCACACACACACACACTCCCCCCTCCCCACACACACACACTCCCCCCTCCCCACACACACACACTCCCCCCCCCCACACACACACACTCCCTCCCCCCTCCCCACACACACACTCCCCCCTCCCCACACACACACACTCCCCCCTCCCCACACACACACTCCCCCCCCTCCCCACACACACACTCCCCCCCCCCCACACACACACACTCCCTCCCCCCCTCCCCACACACACACTCTCCCCTCCCCACACACACACCCTCCCCACACACACTCACTCCCCCCTCCCCACACACACACACTCCCCCCTCCCCACACGCTCCCCCCTCCCCACACACACACACTCCCCCCTCCCCACACACACACGCTCCCCCCTCCCCACACACACACACACACTCCCCCCTCCCCACACACACACACACACACACTCCCCCCTCCCCACACACACACACTCCCCCCTCCCCACACGCTCCCCCCTCCCCACACACACACACTCCCCCCTCCCCACACACACACACTCCCCCCTCCCCACACACACACGCTCCCCCCTCCCCACACACACACACTCCCCCCTCTCCACACTCCCCCCCCCCCCACACACACACTCCCCCCTCCCCACACACACACACTCCCCCCCCCACACACACACACTCCCCCCCCCACACACACACACTCCCCCCCCCCCACACACACACACTCCCCCCTCCCCACACACACACACTCCCGCCCCCCCCACACACACACACTCCCCCCCCACACACACACACTCCCCCCTCCCCACACACACACACTCCCCCCTCCCCACACACACTCCTCCCCCCCCCCCCCACACACACACTCCCCCCCTCCCCACACACACACACTCCCCCCTCCCCACACACACACACTCCCCCCTCCCCACACACACACACTCCCGCCCCCCCCACACACACACACTCCCCCCCCCCACACACACACACTCCCCCCTCCCCACACACACACACTCCCCCCCCCCCCCCACACACACACACTCCCCCTTCACATGCAGGAGCAGCGGAGAGTGAATGTCTGCTTACACATTCCACTGGCTGTTATTCCGGGGTGTCGCAGACTAACAATCGGCATCTCCAGGATCTCCAGTCGGCTGCACAGTTCAATGAGATCGTGCTCCAGGTTCCCAGTGCACACATAGTCCTCTAGAGAAACACAGGAGAAAACCAGACATTCACACTCTTCCACAAGCACAGTGTTACAGTGAGGGGTGTGGGGTATATCAGTGTGTTACAGTGAGGGGTGTGGGGTATATCAGTGTGTTACAGTGAGGGGTGTGGGGTATATCAGTGTGTTACAGTGAGGGGTGTGGGGTATATCAGTGTGTTACAGTGAGGGGTGTGGGGTATATCAGTGTCTGACAGTGAGGGGTGTGGGGTGTATCAGTGTGTTACAGTGAGGAGTGTGGGTTATATCAGTGTGTTGCAGTGAGGGGTGTGGGTTATATCAGTGTGTTACAGTGAGGGGTGTGGGGTGTATCAGTGTGTTACAGTGAGGGGTGTGGGTTATATCAGTGTGTTACAGTGAGGGGTGTGGGGTGTATCAGTGTGTTACAGTGAGGGGTGTGGGGTATATCAGTGTGTTACAGTGAGGGGTGTGGGGTATATCAGTGTGTTACAGTGAGGGGTGTGGGGTATATCGATGTGTTGCAGTGAGGGGTGTGGGGTATATCAGTGTGTTGCAGTGAGGGGTGTGGGTTATATCAGTGTGTTGCAGTGAGGGGTGTGGGGTATATCAGTGTGTTACAGTGAGGGGTGAGGGGTGAGGGGTGTGGGGTATATCAGTGTGTTACAGTGAGGGGTGTGGGGTATATCAGTGTGTTACAGTGAGGGGTGTGGGGTATATCAGTGTGTTACAGTGAGGGGTGTGGGGTGTATCAGCGTGTTACAGTGAGGGGTGTGGGGTATATCAGTGTGTTACAGTGAGGGGTGTGGGGTATATCAGTGTGTTACAGTGAGGGGTGTGGGGTGTATCAGCGTGTTACAGTGAGGGATGTGGGGTATATCAGTGTGTTACAGTGAGGGGTGTGGGGTATATCAGTGTCTGACAGTGAGGGGTGTGGGGTGTATCAGTGTGTTACAGTGAGGAGTGTGGGTTATATCAGTGTGTTACAGTGAGGGGTGTGGTGTGTATCAGTGTGTTACAGTGAGGGGTGAGGGGTGTGGGATATATCAGTGAGTTACAGTGAGGGGTGTGAGGTATATCACTGTGTTACAGTGAGGGGTGTGGGGTATATCAGTGTGGTACAGTGAGGGGTGTGGGGTATATCAGTGTGGTACAGTGAGGGGTGTGGGGTATATCAGTGTGTTGCAGTGAGGGGTGTGGGTTATATCAGTGTGTTGCAGTGAGGGGTGTGTGGTGTATCAGTGTGTTACAGTGAGGGGTGTGGGGTATATCAGTGTGTTACAGTGAGGGGTGTGGGGTGTATCAGTGTGTTACAGTGAGGGGTGTGGGGTATTTCAGTGTGTTACAGTGAGGGGTGTGGGGTATATCAGTGTGTTACAGTGAGGTGTGTGGGGTGTATCAGTGTGTTACAGTGAGGGGTGTGGGGTATATCAGTGTGTTACAGTGAGGGGTGTGGGGTGTATCAGTGTGTTACAGTGAGGGGTGTGGGGTATATCAGTGTGTTACAGTGAGGTGTGTGGGGTGTATCAGTGTGTTACAGTGAGGGGTGTGGGGTGTATCAGTGTGTTACAGTGAGGGGTGTGAGGTGTATCAGTGTGTTACAGTGAGGGGTGTGGGGTGTATCAGTGTGTTACAGTGAGGGGTGTGGGGTGTATCAGTGTGTTACAGTGAGGGGTGTGGGGTGTATCAGTGTGTTACAGTGAGGGGTGTGGGGTGTATCAGTGTGTTACAGTGAGGGGTGTGGGGTATATCAGTGTGTTGCAGTGAGGGGTGTGGGTTATATCAGTCTGTTGCAGTGAGGGGTGTGGGGTTTATCAGTGTGTTACAGTGAGGGGGGTGGGGTGTATCAATGTGTTACAGTGAGGGGTGTGGGGTATATCAGTGTGTTACAGTGAGTGGTGTGGGGTATGTCAGTGTGTTACAGTGAGGGGTGAGGGGTGAGGGGTGTGGGGTGAGGGGTGAGGGGTGTGGGGTATATCAGTGTGTTACAGTGAGGGGTGTGGGGTATATCAGTGTGTTACAGTGAGGGGGGGTGGGTATATCAGTGTGTTACAGTGAGGGGGGGTGGGGTATATCAGTGTGTTACAGTGAGGGGTGTGTGGTGTATCAGTGTGTTACAGTGAGGGGTGTGGGGTATGTCAGGGTGTTACAGTGAGGGGTGAGGGGTGAGGGGTGTGGGGTATATCAGGGTGTTACAGTGAGGGGTGTGGGGTATATCAGGGTGTTACAGTGAGGGGTGTGGGGTGCATCAGTGTTTTACAGTGAGGGGTGTGGGGTACATCAGTGTGTTACAGTGAGGGGTGTGGGGTGCATCAGTGTGTTACAGTGAGGGGTGTGGGGTATATCAGTGTGTTACATTGAGGGGTGTGGGGTGTATCAGTGTGTTACAGTGAGGGGTGTGGGGTGTATCAGTGTGTTACAGTGAGGGGTGTGGGGTATATCAGTGTGTTACAGTGAGGGGTGAGGGGTGTGGGGTATATCAGTGTGTTACAGTGAGGGGTGTGGGGTGTATCAGTGTGTTACAGTGAGGGGTGTGGGGTGTATCAGTGTGTTACAGTGAGGGGTGTGGGGTGTATCAGTGTGTTACAGTGAGGGGTGTGGGGTGTATCAGTGTGTTACTGTGAGGGGTGTGGGGTGTATCAGAGTGGTACAGTGAGGGGTGTGGGGTATATCAGTGTGTTACAGTGAGGGGTGTGGGGTGTATCAGTGTGTTACAGTGAGGGGTGTGGGGTATATCAGTGTCTGACAGTGAGGGGTGTGGGGTGTATCAGTGTGTTACAATGGGGGTGTGGGGTATATCAGTGTGTTACAATGGGGGTGTGGGGTATATCAGTGTGTTACAATGAGGGGTGTGGGGTATATCAGTGTGTTACAGTGAGGGGTGAGGGGTGAGGGGTGTGGGGTGTATCAGTGTGTTACAATGAGGAGTGTGGGTTATATCAGTGTGTTGCAGTGAGGGGTGTGGGTTATATCAGTGTGTTACAGTGAGGGGTGTGGGGTGTATCAGTGTGTTACAGTGAGGGGTGTGGGGTATATCAGTGTGTTACAGTGAGGGGTGTGGGGTATATCAGTGTCTGAAAGTGAGGGGTGTGGGGTGGATCAGTGTGTTACAGTGAGGGGTGTGGGGTGTATCAGTGTGTTACAGTGAGGAGTGTGGGTTATATCAGTGTGTTGCAGTGAGGGGTGTGGGTTATATCAGTGTGTTGCAGTGAGGGGTGTGGGTTATATCAGTGTGTTGCAGTGAGGGGTGTGGGTTATATCAGTGTGTTACAGTGAGGGGTGTGGGGTGTATCAGTGTGTTACAGTGAGGGGTGTGGGTTATATCAGTGTGTTACAGTGAGGGGTGTGGGGTGTATCAGTGTGTTACAGTGAGGGGTGTGGGGTATATCAGTGTGTTACAGTGAGGGGTGTGGGGTATATCAGTGTGTTGCAGTGAGGGGTGTGGGGTATATCAGTGTGTTGCAGTGAGGGGTGTGGGGTATATCAGTGTGTTGCAGTGAGGGGTGTGGGTTATATCAGTGTGTTGCAGTGAGGGGTGTGGGGTATAACAGTGTGTTGCAGTGAGGGGTGTGGGGTATATCAGTGTGTTACAGTGAGGGGTGAGGGGTGTGGGGTATATCAGTGTGTTGCAGTGAGTGGTGTGGGGTATATCAGTGTGTTACAGTGAGGGGTGTGGGGTATATCAGTGTGTTACAGTGAGGGGTGTGGGGTATATCAGTGTGTTACAGTGAAGGGTGTGGGGTGTATCAGTGTGTTACAGTGAGGGGTGTGGGGTATATCAGTGTGTTACAGTGAGGGGTGAGGGGTGTGGGGTGTATCAGTGTGTTACAGTGAGGGGTGAGGGGTGTGGGGTGTATCAGTGTGTTACAGTGAGGGGTGTGGGGTATATCAGTGTCTGACAGTGAAGGGTGTGGGGTGTATCAGTGTGTTACAATGAGGGGTGTGGGGTATATCAGTGTGTTACAATGAGGGGTGTGGGGTATATCAGTGTGTTACAGTGAGGGGTGTGGGGTGTATCAGTGTGTTACAGTGAGGAGTGTGGGTTATATCAGTGTGTTGCAGTGAGGGGTGTGGGTTATATCAGTGTGTTACAGTGAGGGGTGTGGGGTGTATCAGTGTGTTACAGTGAGGGGTGTGGGTTATATCAGTGTGTTACAGTGAGGGGTGTGGGGTATATCAGTGTGTTACAGTGAGGGGTGTGGGGTGTATCAGTGTGTTACAGTGAGGAGTGTGGGTTATATCAGTGTGTTGCAGTGAGGGGTGTGGGTTATATCAGTGTGTTACAGTGAGGGGTGTGGGGTGTATCAGTGTGTTACAGTGAGGGGTGTGGGGTGTATCAGTGTGTTACAGTGAGGGGTGTGAGGTGTATCAGTGGGTTACAGTGAGGGGTGTGGGGTATATTAGTGTGTTACAGTGAGGGGTGTGGGGTGTATCAGTGTGTTACAGTGAGGGGTGTGGGGTGTATCAGTGTGTTACAGTGAGGGGTGTGAGGGGTATCAGTGTGTTACAGTGAGGGGTGTGGGGTGTATCGGTGTGTTACAGTGAGGGGTGAGGGGTGTGGGGTGTATCGGTGTGTTACAGTGAGGGGTGTGGGGTGTATCGGTGTGTTACAGTGAGGGGTGTGGGGTGTATCGGTGTGTTACAGTGAGGGGTGTGGGGTGTATCAGTGTGTTACAGTGAGGGGGGTGGGGTGTATCAGTGTGTTACAGTGAGGGGGGTGGGGTATATCAGTGTGTTACAGTGAGGGGGGTGGGGTATATCAGTGTGTTACAGTGAGGGGTGAGGGGTGTGGGGTATATCAGTGTGTTACATTGAGGGGTGTGGGGTATATCAGTGTGTTACAGTGAGGGGTGTGGGGTATATCAGTGTGTTACAGTGAAGGGTGTGGGGTATATCAGTGTGTTACACTGAGGGGTGTGGGGTGTATCAGTGTGTTACAGTGAGGGGTGTGGGGTGTATCAGTGTGTTACAGTGAGGGGTGTGGGCTATATCAGTGTGTTACAGTGAGGGGTGTGGGCTATATCAGTGTGTTACAGTGAGGGGTGTGGGGTGTGGGGTATATCAGTGTGTTACATTTAGGGGTGTGGGGTATATCAGTGTGTTACAGTGAGGGGTGTGGGGTGTATCAGTGTGTTGCAGTGAGGGGTGTGGGGTATATCAGTGTGTTACAGTGAGGGGTGTGGGGTATATCAGTGTGTTACAGTGAGGGGTGTGGGGTATATCAGTGTGTTACAGTGAGTGGTGTGGGGTATGTCAGTGTGTTACAGTGAGGGGTGTGGGGTATGTCAGTGTGTTACAGTGAGGGGTGTGGGGTGTATCAGTGTGTTAGAGTGAGGGGTGTGGGGTGTATCAGTGTGTTAGAGTGAGGGGGGTGGGGTGTATCAGTGTATTACAGTGAGGGGGGTGGGGTGTATCAGTGTGTTACAGTGAGGGGTGTGGGGTATACCATTGTGTTACAGTGAGGGGTGTGGGGTGTATCAGTGTGTTACAGTGAGGGGTGTGGGGTGTATCAGTGTGTTACAGTGAGGGGTGTGGGGTATATCAGTGTGTTACAGTGAGTGGTGTGGGGTATGTCAGTGTGTTACAGTGAGGGGTGTGGGGTATGTCAGTGTGTTACAGTGAGGGGTGTGGGGTATATCAGTGTGTTACAGTGAGGGGTGTGGGGTGTATCAGTGTGTTACAGTGAGGGGTGTGGGGTATGTCAGTGTGTTACAGTGAGGGGTGTGGGGTATGTCAGTGTGTTACAGTGAGGGGTGTGGGGTGTATCAGTGTGTTAGAGTGAGGGGTGTGGGGTGTATCAGTGTGTTACAGTGAGAGGTGTGGGGTGTATCAGTGTGTTACAGTGAGGGGTGTGGGGTATATCAGTGTGTTACAGTGAGGGGTGTGGGGTATATCAGTGTGTTACAGTGAGGGGTGTGGGGTGTATCAGTGTGTTACAGTGAGGGGTGTGGGGTATATCAGTGTGTTACAGTGAGGGGTGTGGGGTATATCAGTGTGTTACAGTGAGGGGTGTGGGGTGTATCAGTGTGTTACAATGAGGGGTGTGGGGTATATCAGTGTGTTACAGTGAGGGGGGTGGGGTGTATCAGTGTGTTACAGTGAGGAGTGTGGGGTGTATCAGTGTGTTACAGTGAGGGGTGTGGGGTGTATCACTGTGTTACAGTGAGGGGTGTGGGGTGTATCACTGTGTTACAGTGAGGGGTGTGGGGTGTATCAGTGTGTTACAGTGAGGGGTGTGGGGTGTATCACTGTGTTACTGTGAGGAGTGTGGGGTGTATCAGTGTGTTACAGTGAGGGGGGTGGGGTGTATCAGTGTGTTACAGTGAGGGGGGTGGGGTGTATCAGTGTGTTACAGTGAGGGGGGTGGGGTGTATCAGTGTGTTACAGTGAGGGGTGTGGGGTATATCAGTGTGTTACAGTGAGGGGGGTGGGGTATATCAGTGTGTTACAGTGAGGGGTGTGGGGTGTATCAGTGTGTTACAGTGAGGGGTGAGGGGTGTATCAGTGTGTTACAGTGAGGGGTGTGGGGTATATCAGTGTCTTACAGTGAGGGGTGTGGGGTATATCAGTGTGTTAAAGTGAGGGGTGTGGGGAATATCAGTGTGTTACAGTGAGGGGTGTGGGGTATATCAGTGTGTTACAATGAGGTGTGTGGGGTGTATCAGTGTGTTACAGTGAGGGGTGTGGGGTATATCAGTGTGTTACAGTGAGGGGTGTGGGGTGTATCAGTGTGTTACAGTGAGGGGTTTGGGGTATATCAGTGTGTTACAGTGAGGGGTGTGGGGTATATCAGTGTCTTACAGTGAGGGGTGTGGGGTGTATCAGTGTGTTATAGTGAGGGGTGTGGGATATATCAGTGTGTTACAGTGAGGGGTGTGGGGTGTATCAGTGTGTTACAGTGAGGGGTGTGGGGTGTATCAGTGTGTTACAGTGAGGGGTGTGGGGTATATCAGTGTCTTACAGTGAGGGGTGTGGGGTATATCAGTGTGTTACAGTGAGGGGTGTGGGGAATATCAGTGTGTTACAGTGAGGGGTGTGGTGTATATCAGTGTGTTACAGTGAGGGGTGTGGGGTGTATCAGTGTGTTACAGTGAGGGGTGTGGGGTATATCAGTGTGTTACAGTGAGGGGTGTGGGGTGTATCAGTGTGTTACAGTGAGGGGTTTGGGGTAGATCAGTGTGTTACAGTGAGGGGTGTGGGGTATATCAGTGTGTTACAGTGAGGGGTTTGGGGTATATCAGTGTGTTACAGTGAGGGGTGAGGGGTGAGGGGTGAGGGGTGAGGGGTGAGGGGTGAGGGGTGAGGGGTGAGGGGTGTGGGGTATATCAGTGTGTTACAGTGAGGGGTGTGGGGAATATCAGTGTGTTACAGTGAGGGGTGTGGGGTATATCAGTGTGTTACAGTGAGGGGTTTGGGGTATATCAGTGTGTTACAGTGAGGGGTGAGGGGTGAGGGGTGAGGGGTGAGGGGTGAGGGGTGAGGGGTGTGGGGTATATCAGTGTGTTACAGTGAGGGGTGTGGGGTATATCAGTGTGTTACAGTGAGGGGGGGTGGGGTATATCAGTGTGTTGCAGTGAGGGGTGAGGGGTGTGGGGTGTATCAGTGTGTTACAGTGAGGGGTGTGTGGTGTATCAGTGTGTTACAGTGAGGGGTGTGGGGTATGTCAGGGTGTTACAGTGAGGGGTGTGGGGTATGTCAGTGTGTTACAGTGAGGGGTGTGGGGTATGTCATTGTGTTACAGTGAGGGGTGTGGGTTATATCAGTGTGTTCGAGTGAGGGGTGTGGGGTGTATCAGTGTGTTACAGTGAGGGGCGTGGGGTATATCAGTGTGTTACAGTGAGGGGTGTGGGGTATATCATTGTGTTACAGTGAGGGGTGTGGGGTGTATCAGTGTGTTACAGTGAGGGGTGTGGGGTATATCAGTGTGTTACAGTGAGGGGTGTGGGGAATATCAGTGTGTTACAGTGAGGAGTGTGGGGTATATCAGTGTGTTACAGTGAGGGGTGTGGGGTGTATCAGTGTGTTACAGTGAGGGGTGTGGGCTGTATCAGTGTGTTACAGTGAGGGGTGTGGGGTATATCAGTGTCTGACAGTGAGGGGTGTGGGGTATATCAGTGTCTGACAGTGAGGGGTGTGGGGTGTATCAGTGTGTTACAATGAGGGGTGTGGGGTATATCAGTGTGTTACAGTGAGGGGTGTGGGGTGTATCAGTGTGTTACAGTGAGGAGTGTGGGTTATATCAGTGTGTTGCAGTGAGGGGTGTGGGTTATATCAGTGTGTTACAGTGAGGGGTGTGGGGTGTATCAGTGTGTTACAGTGAGGGGTGAGGGGTGTGGGGTATATCAGTGTGTTACAGTGAGGGGTGTGGGGTATATCAGTGTGTTACAGTGAGGGGTGTGGGGTATATCAGTGTCTGACAGTGAGGGGTGTGGGGTGTATCAGTGTGTTGCAGTGAGGGGTTTGGGTTATATCAGTGTGTTACAGTGAGGGGTGTGGTGTATATCAGTGTGTTACAGTGAGTGGTGTGGGGTATATCAGTGTGTTACAGTGAGGGGTGTGGGGTGTATCAGTGTGTTACAGTGAGGGGTGTGGGGTATATCAGTGTGTTACAGTGAGGGGTGTGGGGTATATCAGTGTCTGACAGTGAGGGGTGTGGGGTGTATCAGTGTGTTACAGTGAGGAGTGTGGGTTATATCAGTGTGTTGCAGTGAGGAGTGTGGGTTATATCAGTGTGTTACAGTGAGGGGTGTGGGGTGTATCAGTGTGTTACAGTGAGGGGTGTGGGTTATATCAGTGTGTTACAGTGAGGGGTGTGGGGTGTATCAGTGTGTTACAGTGAGGGGTGTGGGGTATATCAGTGTGTTACAGTGAGGGGTGTGGGGTATATCAGTGTGTTACAGTGAGGGGTGTGGGGTATATCGATGTGTTGCAGTGAGGGGTGTGGGGTGTATCAGTGTGTTACAGTGAGGGGTGTGGGTTATATCAGTGTGTTACAGTGAGGGGTGTGGGGTGTATCAGTGTGTTACAGTGAGGGGTGTGGGGTATATCAGTGTGTTACAGTGAGGGGTGTGGGGTATATCAGTGTGTTACAGTGAGGGGTGTGGGGTATATCGATGTGTTGCAGTGAGGGGTGTGGGGTATATCAGTGTGTTGCAGTGAGGGGTGTGGGTTATATCAGTGTGTTGCAGTGAGGGGTGAGGGGTGTGGGGTATATCAGTGTATTACAGTGAGGGGTGAGGGGTGAGGGGTGAGGGGTGAGGGGTGTGGGGTATATCAGTGTGTTACAGTGAGGAGTGAGGGGTGTGGGGTATATCAGTGTGTTACAGTGAGGGGTGTGGGGTATATCAGTGTGTTACAGTGAGGGGTGTGGGGTGTATCAGCGTGTTACAGTGAGGGATGTGGGGTATATCAGTGTGTTACAGTGAGGGGTGTGGGGTATATCAGTGTCTGACAGTGAGGGGTGTGGGGTGTATCAGTGTGTTACAGTGAGGGGTTTGGGGTATATCAGTGTGTTACAGTGAGGGGTGAGGGGTGTGGGGTGAGGGGTGAGGGGTGTGGGGTATATCAGTGTGTTACAGTGAGGGGTGTGGGGTATATCAGTGTGTTACAGTGAGGTGGGGTGGGGTATATCAGTGTGTTACAGTGAGGGGGGGTGGGGTATATCAGTGTGTTACAGTGAGGGGGGGTGGGGTATATCAGTGTGTTACAGTGAGGGGTGTGTGGTGTATCAGTGTGTTACAGTGAGGGGTGTGGGGTATGTCAGGGTGTTACAGTGAGGGGTGAGGGGTGAGGGGTGAGGGGTGAGGGGTGTGGTGTATATCAGGGTGTTACAGTGAGGGGTGTGGGGTATATCAGGGTGTTACAGTGAGGGGTGTGGGGTACATCAGTGTGTTACAGTGAGGGGTGTGGGGTGCATCAGTGTGTTACAGTGAGGGGTGTGGGGTATATCAGTGTGTTACATTGAGGGGTGTGGGGTGTATCAGTGTGTTACAGTGAGGGGTGAGGGGTGTGGGGTGTATCAGTGTGTTACAGTGAGGGGTGTGGGGTATATCAGTGTGTTACAGTGAGGGGTGTGGGGTGTATCAGTGTGTTACAGTGAGGGGTGAGGGGTGTGGGGTATATCAGTGTGTTACAGTGAGGGGTGAGGGGTGTGGGGTATATCAGTGTGTTACAGTGAGGGGTGTGGGGTATATCAGTGTGTTGCAGTGAGGGGTGTGGGGTGTATCAGTGTGTTGCAGTGAGGGGTGAGGGGTGTGGGGTGTATCAGTGTGTTACAGTGAGGGGTGTGGGGTATATCAGTGTCTGACAGTGAGGGGTGTGGGGTGTATCAGTGTGTTACAATGGGGGTGTGGGGTATATCAGTGTGTTACAATGGGGGTGTGGGGTATATCAGTGTGTTACAGTGAGGGGTGAGGGGTGAGGGGTGAGGGGTGTGGGGTGTATCAGTGTGTTACAATGAGGGGTGTGGGGTGTATCAGTGTGTTACAGTGAGGGGTGTGGGTTATATCAGTGTGTTGCAGTGAGGGGTGTGGGGTATATCAGTGTGTTACAGTGAGGGGTGTGGGGTGTATCAGTGTGTTACAGTGAGGGGTGTGGGGTGTATCAGTGTGTTACAGTGAGGGGTGTGGGTTATATCAGTGTGTTGCAGTGAGGGGTGTGGGGTATATCAGTGTGTTACAGTGAGGGGTGTGGGGTGTATCAGTGTGTTACAGTGAGGGGTGTGGGTTATATCAGTGTGTTGCAGTGAGGGGTGTGGGGTATATCAGTGTGTTACAGTGAGGGGTGTGGGGTATATCAGTGTGTTACAGTGAGGGGTGTGGGTTATATCAGTGTGTTGCAGTGAGGGGTGTGGGTTATATCAGTGTGTTACAGTGAGGGGTGAGGGGTGAGGGGTGTGGGGTGTATCAGTGTGTTACAGTGAGGGGTGTGGGGTATATCAGTGTCTGACAGTGAGGGGTGTGGGGTGTATCAGTGTGTTACAATGGGGGTGTGGGGTATATCAGTGTGTTACAATGGGGGTGTGGGGTATATCAGTGTGTTACAATGGGGGTGTGGGGTATATCAGTGTGTAACAGTGAGGGGTGAGGGGTGTGGGGTATATCAGTGTGTTACAATGAGGAGTGTGGGTTATATCAGTGTGTTACGGTGAGGGGTGAGGGGTGTGGGGTGTGGGGTATATCAGTGTGTTACAGTGAGGGGTGTGGGGTGTATCAGTGTGTTACAGTGAGGGGTGTGGGGTATATCAGTGTGTTACAGTGAGGGGTGAGGGGTGTGGGGTATATCAGTGTGTTACAGTGAGGGGTGTGGGGTGTATCAGTGTGTTACAGTGAGGGGTGTGGGGTATATCAGTGTGTTACAGTGAGGGGTGTGGGGTATATCAGTGTGTTACAGTGAGGGGTGTGGGGTATATCAGTGTGTTACAGTGAGGGGTTTGGGGTATATCAGTGTGTTACAGTGAGGGGTGAGGGGTGAGGGGTGAGGGGTGAGGGGTGAGGGGTGAGGGGTGAGGGGTGAGGGGTGTGGGGTGAGGGGTGAGGGGTGAGGGGTGAGGGGTGTGGGGTGTGGGGTGAGGGGTGTGGGGTATATCAGTGTGTTACAGTGAGGGGTGTGGGGTATATCAGTGTGTTACAGTGAGGGGGGGTGGGGTATATCAGTGTGTTACAGTGAGGGGAGTGGGGTATATCAGTGTGTTACAGTGAGGGGTGTGGGGTATATCAGTGTGTTACAGTGAGGGGGGGTGGGGTATATCAGTGTGTTACAGTGAGGGGTGTGTGGTATATCAGTGTGTTACAGTGATGGGTGTGGGGTATATCAGTGTGTTGCAGTGAGGGGTGTGGGGTGTATCAGTGTGTTACAGTGAGGGGGGGTGGGGTATATCAGTGTGTTACAGTGAGGGGTGTGTGGTGTATCAGTGTGTTACAGTGAGGGGTGAGGGGTGTATCAGTGTGTTACAGTGAGGGGTGTGGGGTATATCAGTGTCTTACAGTGAGGGGTGTGGGGTATATCAGTGTGTTAAAGTGAGGGGTGTGGGGAATATCAGTGTGTTACAGTGAGGGGTGTGGGGTATATCAGTGTGTTACAATGAGGTGTGTGGGGTGTATCAGTGTGTTACAGTGAGGGGTGTGGGGTATATCAGTGTGTTACAGTGAGGGGTGTGGGGTGTATCAGTGTGTTACAGTGAGGGGTTTGGGGTATATCAGTGTGTTACAGTGAGGGGTGTGGGGTATATCAGTGTCTTACAGTGAGGGGTGTGGGGTGTATCAGTGTGTTATAGTGAGGGGTGTGGGATATATCAGTGTGTTACAGTGAGGGGTGTGGGGTGTATCAGTGTGTTACAGTGAGGGGTGTGGGGTGTATCAGTGTGTTACAGTGAGGGGTGTGGGGTATATCAGTGTCTTACAGTGAGGGGTGTGGGGTATATCAGTGTGTTACAGTGAGGGGTGTGGGGAATATCAGTGTGTTACAGTGAGGGGTGTGGTGTATATCAGTGTGTTACAGTGAGGGGTGTGGGGTGTATCAGTGTGTTACAGTGAGGGGTGTGGGGTATATCAGTGTGTTACAGTGAGGGGTGTGGGGTGTATCAGTGTGTTACAGTGAGGGGTTTGGGGTAGATCAGTGTGTTACAGTGAGGGGTGTGGGGTATATCAGTGTGTTACAGTGAGGGGTTTGGGGTATATCAGTGTGTTACAGTGAGGGGTGAGGGGTGAGGGGTGAGGGGTGAGGGGTGAGGGGTGAGGGGTGAGGGGTGTGGGGTATATCAGTGTGTTACAGTGAGGGGTGTGGGGAATATCAGTGTGTTACAGTGAGGGGTGTGGGCTATATCAGTGTGTTACAGTGAGGGGTTTGGGGTATATCAGTGTGTTACAGTGAGGGGTGAGGGGTGAGGGGTGAGGGGTGAGGGGTGAGGGGTGAGGGGTGAGGGGTGTGGGGTATATCAGTGTGTTACAGTGAGGGGTGTGGGGTATATCAGTGTGTTACAGTGAGGGGGGGTGGGGTATATCAGTGTGTTGCAGTGAGGGGTGAGGGGTGTGGGGTGTATCAGTGTGTTACAGTGAGGGGTGTGTGGTGTATCAGTGTGTTACAGTGAGGGGTGTGGGGTATGTCAGGGTGTTACAGTGAGGGGTGTGGGGTATGTCAGTGTGTTACAGTGAGGGGTGTGGGGTATGTCAGTGTGTTACAGTGAGGGGTGTGGGTTATATCAGTGTGTTCGAGTGAGGGGTGTGGGGTGTATCAGTGTGTTACAGTGAGGGGCGTGGGGTATATCAGTGTGTTACAGTGAGGGGTGTGGGGTATATCATTGTGTTACAGTGAGGGGTGTGGGGTGTATCAGTGTGTTACAGTGAGGGGTGTGGGGTATATCAGTGTGTTACAGTGAGGGGTGTGGGGAATATCAGTGTGTTACAGTGAGGAGTGTGGGGTATATCAGTGTGTTACAGTGAGGGGTGTGGGGTGTATCAGTGTGTTACAGTGAGGGGTGTGGGCTGTATCAGTGTGTTACAGTGAGGGGTGTGGGGTATATCAGTGTCTGACAGTGAGGGGTGTGGGGTATATCAGTGTCTGACAGTGAGGGGTGTGGGGTGTATCAGTGTGTTACAATGAGGGTTGTGGGGTATATCAGTGTGTTACAGTGAGGGGTGTGGGGTGTATCAGTGTGTTACAGTGAGGAGTGTGGGTTATATCAGTGTGTTGCAGTGAGGGGTGTGGGTTATATCAGTGTGTTACAGTGAGGGGTGTGGGGTGTATCAGTGTGTTACAGTGAGGGGTGAGGGGTGTGGGGTATATCAGTGTGTTACAGTGAGGGGTGTGGGGTATATCAGTGTGTTACAGTGAGGGGTGTGGGGTATATCAGTGTCTGACAGTGAGGGGTGTGGGGTGTATCAGTGTGTTGCAGTGAGGGGTTTGGGTTATATCAGTGTGTTACAGTGAGGGGTGTGGTGTATATCAGTGTGTTACAGTGAGTGGTGTGGGGTATATCAGTGTGTTACAGTGAGGGGTGTGGGGTGTATCAGTGTGTTACAGTGAGGGGTGTGGGGTATATCAGTGTGTTACAGTGAGGGGTGTGGGGTATATCAGTGTCTGACAGTGAGGGGTGTGGGGTGTATCAGTGTGTTACAGTGAGGAGTGTGGGTTATATCAGTGTGTTGCAGTGAGGAGTGTGGGTTATATCAGTGTGTTACAGTGAGGGGTGTGGGGTGTATCAGTGTGTTACAGTGAGGGGTGTGGGTTATATCAGTGTGTTACAGTGAGGGGTGTGGGGTGTATCAGTGTGTTACAGTGAGGGGTGTGGGGTATATCAGTGTGTTACAGTGAGGGGTGTGGGGTATATCAGTGTGTTACAGTGAGGGGTGTGGGGTATATCGATGTGTTGCAGTGAGGGGTGTGGGGTGTATCAGTGTGTTACAGTGAGGGGTGTGGGTTATATCAGTGTGTTACAGTGAGGGGTGTGGGGTGTATCAGTGTGTTACAGTGAGGGGTGTGGGGTATATCAGTGTGTTACAGTGAGGGGTGTGGGGTATATCAGTGTGTTACAGTGAGGGGTGTGGGGTATATCAGTGTGTTACAGTGAGGGGTGTGGGGTATATCGATGTGTTGCAGTGAGGGGTGTGGGGTATATCAGTGTGTTGCAGTGAGGGGTGTGGGTTATATCAGTGTGTTGCAGTGAGGGGTGAGGGGTGTGGGGTATATCAGTGTGTTACAGTGAGGGGTGAGGGGTGAGGGGTGAGGGGTGAGGGGTGTGGGGTATATCAGTGTGTTACAGTGAGGAGTGAGGGGTGTGGGGTATATCAGTGTGTTACAGTGAGGGGTGTGGGGTATATCAGTGTGTTACAGTGAGGGGTGTGGGGTGTATCAGCGTGTTACAGTGAGGGATGTGGGGTATATCAGTGTGTTACAGTGAGGGGTGTGGGGTATATCAGTGTCTGACAGTGAGGGGTGTGGGGTGTATCAGTGTGTTACAGTGAGGGGTTTGGGGTATATCAGTGTGTTACAGTGAGGGGTGAGGGGTGTGGGGTGAGGGGTGAGGGGTGTGGGGTATATCAGTGTGTTACAGTGAGGGGTGTGGGGTATATCAGTGTGTTACAGTGAGGTGGGGTGGGGTATATCAATGTGTTACAGTGAGGGGGGGTGGGGTATATCAGTGTGTTACAGTGAGGGGGGGTGGGGTATATCAGTGTGTTACAGTGAGGGGTGTGTGGTGTATCAGTGTGTTACAGTGAGGGGTGTGGGGTATGTCAGGGTGTTACAGTGAGGGGTGAGGGGTGAGGGGTGAGGGGTGAGGGGTGTGGTGTATATCAGGGTGTTACAGTGAGGGGTGTGGGGTATATCAGGGTGTTACAGTGAGGGGTGTGGGGTACATCAGTGTGTTACAGTGAGGGGTGTGGGGTGCATCAGTGTGTTACAGTGAGGGGTGTGGGGTATATCAGTGTGTTACATTGAGGGGTGTGGGGTGTATCAGTGTGTTACAGTGAGGGGTGTGGGGTGTATCAGTGTGTTACAGTGAGGGGTGTGGGGTGTGGGGTATATCAGTGTGTTACAGTGAGGGGTGAGGGGTGTGGGGTATATCAGTGTGTTACAGTGAGGGGTGTGGGGTATATCAATGTGTTGCAGTGAGGGGTGTGGGGTGTATCAGTGTGTTGCAGTGAGGGGTGAGGGGTGTGGGGTGTATCAGTGTCTGACAGTGAGGGGTGTGGGGTGTATCAGTGTGTTACAATGGGGGTGTGGGGTATATCAGTGTGTTACAATGGGGGTGTGGGGTATATCAGTGTGTTACAGTGAGGGGTGAGGGGTGAGGGGTGAGGGGTGTGGGGTGTATCAGTGTGTTACAATGAGGGGTGTGGGGTGTATCAGTGTGTTACAGTGAGGGGTGTGGGTTATATCAGTGTGTTGCAGTGAGGGGTGTGGGGTATATCAGTGTGTTACAGTGAGGGGTGTGGGGTGTATCAGTGTGTTACAGTGAGGGGTGTGGGGTGTATCAGTGTGTTACAGTGAGGGGTGTGGGTTATATCAGTGTGTTGCAGTGAGGGGTGTGGGGTATATCAGTGTGTTACAGTGAGGGGTGTGGGGTGTATCAGTGTGTTACAGTGAGGGGTGTGGGTTATATCAGTGTGTTGCAGTGAGGGGTGTGGGGTATATCAGTGTGTTACAGTGAGGGGTGTGGGGTATATCAGTGTGTTACAGTGAGGGGTGTGGGTTATATCAGTGTGTTGCAGTGAGGGGTGTGGGTTATATCAGTGTGTTACAGTGAGGGGTGAGGGGTGTGGGGTGTATCAGTGTGTTACAGTGAGGGGTGTGGGGTATATCAGTGTCTGACAGTGAGGGGTGTGGGGTGTATCAGTGTGTTACAATGGGGGTGTGGGGTATATCAGTGTGTTACAATGGGGGTGTGGGGTATATCAGTGTGTTACAATGGGGGTGTGGGGTATATCAGTGTGTAACAGTGAGGGGTGTGGGGTATATCAGTGTGTTACAATGAGGAGTGTGGGTTATATCAGTGTGTTACGGTGAGGGGTGAGGGGTGTGGGGTGTGGGGTGTGGGGTATATCAGTGTGTTACAGTGAGGGGTGTGGGGTGTATCAGTGTGTTACAGTGAGGGGTGTGGGGTATATCAGTGTGTTACAGTGAGGGGTGAGGGGTGTGGGGTATATCAGTGTGTTACAGTGAGGGGTGTGGGGTGTATCAGTGTGTTACAGTGAGGGGTGTGGGGTATATCAGTGTGTTACAGTGAGGGGTGTGGGGTATATCAGTGTGTTACAGTGAGGGGTTTGGGGTATATCAGTGTGTTACAGTGAGGGGTGAGGGGTGAGGGGTGAGGGGTGAGGGGTGAGGGGTGAGGGGTGAGGGGTGAGGGGTGAGGGGTGAGGGTGTGGGGTGAGGGGTGAGGGGTGAGGGGTGAGGGGTGTGGGGTGTGGGGTGAGGGGTGTGGGGTATATCAGTGTGTTACAGTGAGGGGTGTGGGGTATATCAGTGTGTTACAGTGAGGGGGGGTGTGGTATATCAGTGTGTTACAGTGAGGGGAGTGGGGTATATCAGTGTGTTACAGTGAGGGGTGTGGGGTATATCAGTGTGTTACAGTGAGGGGGGGTGGGGTATATCAGTGTGTTACAGTGAGGGGTGTGTGGTATATCAGTGTGTTACAGTGATGGGTGTGGGGTATATCAGTGTGTTGCAGTGAGGGGTGTGGGGTGTATCAGTGTGTTACAGTGAGGGGGGGTGGGGTATATCAGTGTGTTACAGTGAGGGGTGTGTGGTGTATCAGTGTGTTACAGTGAGGGGTGTGTGGTGTATCAGTGTGTTACAGTGAGGGGTGTGGGGTATGTCAGGGTGTTACAGTGAGGGGTGAGGGGTGAGGGGTGAGGGGTGTGGGGTATATCAGGGTGTTACAGTGAGGGGTGTGGGGTATATCAGGGTGTTACAGTGAGGGGTGTGGGGTGCATCAGTGTTTTACAGTGAGGGGTGTGGGGTACATTAGTGTGTTACAGTGAGGGGTGTGGGGTGCATCAGCGTGTTACAGTGAGGGGTGTGGGGTATATCAGTGTGTTACATTGAGGGGTGAGGGGTGTGGGGTGTATCAGTGTGTTACAGTGAGGGGTGTGGGGTGTATCAGTGTGTTACAGTGAGGGGTGTGGTGTGTATCAGTGTGTTACAGTGAGGGGTGTGGGGTGTATCAGTGTGTTACAGTGAGGGGTGTGGGGTATATCAGTGTCTGACAGTGAGGGGTGTGGGGTGTATCAGTGTGTTACAGTGAGGGGTGTGGGGTGTATCAGTGTGTTACAGTGAGGGGTCTGGGGTATATCAGTGTCTGACAGTGAGGGGTGTGGGGTATATCAGTGTGTTACAATGAGGGGTGTGGGGTATATCAGTGTGTTACAATGAGGGGTGTGGGGTATATCAGTGTGTTACAATGAGGGGTGTGGGGTATATCAGTGTGTTACAATGAGGGGTGTGGGGTATATCAGTGTGTTACAGTGAGGGGTGTGGGGTATATCAGTGTGTTACAGTGAGGGGTGTGGGGTGTATCAGTGTGTTACAGTGAGGAGTGTGGGTTATATCAGTGTGTTGCAGTGAGGGGTGTGGGTTATATCAGTGTGTTACAGTGAGGGGTGTGGGGTGTATCAGTGTGTTACAGTGAGGGGTGTGGGGTATATCAGTGTGTTACAGTGAGGGGTGTGGGGTATATCAGTGTGTTACAGTGAGGGGTGAGGGGTGTGGGGTATATCAGTGTGTTACAGTGAGGGGTGTGGGGTATATCAGTGTCTGACAGTGAGGGGTGTGGGGTGTATCAGTGTGTTACAGTGAGGAGTGTGGGTTATATCAGTGTGTTGCAGTGAGGGGTGTGGGTTATATCAGTGTGTTACAGTGAGGGGTGTGGGGTATATCAGTGTGTTACAGTGAGGGGTGTGGGGTATATCAGTGTGTTACAGTGAGTGGTGTGGGGTGTATCAGTGTGTTACAGTGAGTGGTGTGGGGTGTATCAGTGTGTTACAGTGAGGGGTGTGGGTTATATCAGTGTGTTACAGTGAGGGGTGAGGGGTGTGGGGTGTATCAGTGTGTTACAGTGAGGGGTGAGGGGTGTGGGGTATATCAGTGTGTTACAGTGAGGGGTGTGGGGTATATCAGTGTGTTACATTGAGGGGTGTGGGGTATATCAGTGTGTTTCAGTGAGGGGTGTGGGGTATATCAGTGTGTTGCAGTGAGGGGTGAGGGGTGAGGGGTGAGGGGTGAGGGGTGAGGGGTGAGGGGTGAGGGGTGAGGGGTGTGGGGTATATCAGTGTGTTGCAGTGAGGGGTGTGGTGTATATCAGTGTGTTACAGTGAGGGGTGAGGGGTGAGGGGTGTGGGGTATATCAGTGTGTTACAGTGAGGGGTGTGGTGTATATCAGTGTGTTACAGTGAGGGGTGAGGGGTGAGGGGTGTGGGGTATATCAGTGTGTTACGGTGAGGGGTGTGGGTTATATCAGTGTGTTACAGTGAGGGGTGTGGGGTATATCAGTGAGTTACAGTGAGGGGTGTGAGGTATATCAGTGTGTTACAGTGAGGGGTGAGGGGTGAGGGGTGAGGGGTGAGGGGTGAGGGGTGAGGGGTGTGGGGTATATCAGTGTGGTACAGTGAGGGGTGAGGGGTGAGGGGTGTGGGGTATATCAGTGTGTTGCAGTGAGGGGTGTGGGTTATATCAGTGTGTTGCAGTGAGGGGTGTGGGTTATATCAGTGTGTTGCAGTGAGGGGTGTGGGTTATATCAGTGTGTTGCAGTGAGGGGTGTGGGGTATATCAGTGTGTTACAGTGAGGGCTGAGGGGTGAGGGGTGAGGGGTGAGGGGTGAGGGGTGAGGGGTGAGGGGTGAGGGGTGAGTGGTGAGGGGTGTGGGGTGAGGGGTGTGGGGTGAGGGGTGAGGGGTGAGGGGTGTGGGGTGTGGGGTGTGGGGTGTGGGGTGTGGGGTGTGGGGTGAGGGGTGAGGGGTGAGGGGTGTGGGGTGTGGGGTGAGGGGTGAGGGGTGAGGGGTGTGGGGTATATCAGTGTGTTACAGTGAGGGATGGGGGTATATCAGTGTGTTACAGTGAGGGGGGGTGGGGTATATCAGTGTGTTACAGTGAGGGGGGGTGGGGTATATCAGTGTGTTACAGTGAGGGGGGGTGGGGTATATCAGTGTGTTACAGTGAGGGGGGGTGGGGTATATCAGTGTGTTACAGTGAGGGGGGGTGGGGTATATCAGTGTGTTACAGTGAGGGGGGTGGGGTATATCAGTGTGTTACAGTGAGGGGTGTGTGGTGTATCAGTGTGTTACAGTGAGGGGTGTGGGGTATGTCAGGGTGTTACAGTGAGGGGTGAGGGGTGAGGGGTGAGGGGTGAGGGGTGTGGGGTATATCAGGGTGTTACAGTGAGGGGTGTGGGGTGTATCAGTGTGTTACAATGAGGGGTGTGGGGTATATCAGTGTGTTACAGTGAGGGGTGTGGGGTGTATCAGTGTGTTACAGTGAGGGGTGTGGGGTGTATCAGTGTGTTACAGTGAGGGGTGTGGGGTGTATCAGTGTGTTACGGTGAGGGGTGTGGGGTATATCAGTGTGTTACAGTGAGGGGTGTGGGGTGTATCAGTGTGTTACAGTGAGGGGTGTGGGGTGTATCAGTGTGTTACGGTGAGGGGTGTGGGGTGTATCAGTGTGTTACGGTGAGGGGTGTGGGGTATATCAGTGTGTTACGGTGAGGGGTGTGGGGTATATCAGTGTGTTACGGTGAGGGGTGTGGGGTGTATCAGTGTGTTACGGTGAGGGGTGTGGGGTGTATCAGTGTGTTACGGTGAGGGGTGTGGGGTGTATCAGTGTGTTACAGTGTGGGGTGTGGGGTGTGGGGGTGTGGGGTGTGGGGTGTGGGGTGTGGGGTGTGGGGTGTGGGGTGTGGGGTGTGG
>NC_092777.1:68723416-68744209 GCF_047496795.1 Chiloscyllium punctatum | reverse complement strand
AATCACACAAAGGGTCAGTTAGACTCGAAACGTCAGCTCTTTTCTCTCCTTACAGATGCTGCCAGACCTGCTGAGATTTTCCAGCATTTTCTCTTTTGGTTTGAATTAATCACACGAACATTTCAAATTGCATCTCAGCTTCTCTCCCTCTGACCTAGTTATCAGGAGGGTTGGAGTGTACCAATGTTACAATGAGCTTGTGTGGGCTATATCTGAATGTTACAGTGAGGGGTGTGGGCTATATCTGAGTGTTATTGAGGGGTGTGGGCTATATCCGAGTGTTATTGAGGGGTGTGGGCTATATCTGAATGTTACAGTGAGGGGTGTGGGCTATATCCGAGTGTTACAGTGAGGGGTGTGGGGTATATCAGTGTGTTACAGTGAGGGGTGTGGGCTATATCCGAATGTTACAGTGAGGGGTGTGGGGTATATCAGTGTGTTACAGTGAGGGGTGTGGGCTATATCAGTGTGTTACAGTGAGGGGTGTGGGCTATATCAGTGTGTTACAGTGAGGGGTGTGGGGTATATCAGTGTGTTAGGGTGAGGGGTGTGGGCTATATCAGTGTGTTACAGTGAGGGGTGTGGGGTATATCAGTGTGTTACAGTGAGGGGTGTGGGGTATATACGAGTGTTACAACGAGGGGTGTGGGGTATATTCAAGTGTTACAGTGAGGGGTGTGGGGTATATCAGTGTGTTAGGGTGAGGGGTGTGGGGTATATCAGTGTGTTACAGTGAGGCAGTGAGGGGTGTGGGGTATATCAGTGTGTTACAGTGAGGGGTGTGGGGTATATCAGAGTGTTACAGTGAGGGGTGTGGGGTATATCAGTGTGTTACAGTGAGGGGTGTGGGGTATATCAGTGTGTTACAGTGAGGGGTGTGGGGTATATCAGTGTGTTACACTGAGGGGTGTGGGGTATATCAGAGTGTTATAGTGAGGGGTGTGGGGTATATCAGTGTGTTACAGTGAGGGGAGTGGGGTATATCAGTGTGTTACAGTGAGGGGTGTGGGGTATATCAGTGTGTTACAGTGAGGGGTGTGGGGTATATCAGTGTGTTACAGTGAGGGGAGTGGAGTATATCAGTGTGTTACAGTGAGGGGTGTGGGGTATATCAGTGTGTTACAGTGAGGGGTGTGGGGTATATACGAGTGTTACAGTGAGGGGTGTGGGGTATATACGAGTGTTACAGTGAGGGGTGTGGGGTATATCCGAGTGTTACAGAATGCTCCTCAATGTGCCAACCCTCCCGGGGGCTCGATACCATTGAAGGGGGCATGCCTGGTTTGGAAAGATGGTTTGAGTGGTTAATACTGACTGGGGCATCATTTACCCCTTTTATTGTGAAACCCCATTAACGTCCACTCACAGTTGTATCTCATTGGCTGCTTTACCCCTTCCTGCAGCATCCAGAAATCATTGTAAAACACAGAATTCTACTTTTAATTATTTAAAATCATTTTTCTAACATTCAGTACCACAATTGAGCACAGATATTGCCAACTGCTGTTGACCCACTCCCTGTGGCTCTGGCCACACAATGACCCCTGACCTCGGAGTAGATTCCCGTGATCCAGTCAGACATACCCCCCAGGGGAGGGGGAGGGGGGAGGGGGAGGGGCATCTCTCAGTGACAGATAGTGGGGTGAGACAGTGATGGAGGAAGTATCTCTTAATGGGGAGGGGTGGGGGGGTGTCGATGGGGGAGGGGAGGGCGGGGGGTGTCGATGGGGGAGGGGAGGGCGGGGGGGTGTCGATGGGGGAGGGGAGGGCGGGGGGGGTGTCGATGGGGGAGGGGAGGGCGGGGGGTGTCGATGGGGGAGGGGAGGGCGGGGGGTGTCGATGGGGGAGGGGAGGGCGGGGGGTGTCGATGGGGGAGGGGAGGGCGGGGGGGTGTCGATGGGGGAGGGGAGGGCGGGGGGGTGTCGATGGGGGAGGGGGAGGGCGGGGGGTGTCGATGGGGGAGGGGAGGGCGGGGGGTGTCGATGGGGGAGGGGAGGGGCGGGGGGTGTCGATGGGGGAGGGGAGGGCGGGGGGTGTCGATGGGGGAGGGTTAGGGTCAGGGGTGCCTGAGTTTGGGGGAACCCCCTGTGAAGACACTGGTTACAATTTTGGGTTGTTGGATAATGAGTCTCTCATCGCCTCTTGGAACGGCCCAATGGTTTCCCATTTGTGGAGTTTGTTGTAAGATTGGGCCGAGTGGGTCCATCCCTATTTACACCTCATCCCAGGGATGTTTCTGAAAGGGTACCTCGAGAGTCTCTGTGCCTGGGGTCAGGGAAGGATCAGAGCAGAGGGACCAGTTACCAGGTCCAAACCCCATGGGTTTGTTATTGAGAGTGTGGCTGAGCTCCCCTGGAAGGGGGATGGCTGGACTCAGAGTCTCCAGGACACCAAATGCTGTACATTCCTGATCAAGGGTGGACTTGAGCATCACCTCCCAATCGAGATCTCCTGTCAGAGAGTTAATTTCCTCCTCTTCCTCCTGTGTCAGGAGCGGGGAGCTGGCGACAGGACTCAGCCCAGACACTGTGACCTCAGGCCCTGCCTCCTTCTCAGCCGCTCTCAGTTCAAACAAGGATGGATTCCAGCCGCAGTGTCCCGCAGAAATCTCCTCAAACTCAGCAAGGAACTGAACCGATTCCAAAGGCACCTGTAGCTGTGGGGCAGTGGTGGAGGTTTCAGGGTGAGAAGCCAGCGATGGTGAGAGGGAATGCCCTTTCGGCTGAAGCAGCTGGTATAGGTTTGGGGGCAAAACGTGTCGCCTTAAGATACTAGTCACCAACTGTTCCTCAAACTGAGCATTAATCTTCCAGAACCCTCCTTTACCAGGCTCGTCCTTTCCCCGTGGAACCTTCTGGAAGCATTTATTCAGGGACAGGTTGTGTCTGATTGAATTCTGCAGCAAAAAAAACCAAGTCATTCTGATTAGAAATCTAACCGACAGCGGAAACTCTTCCCCAAAGCAGATCACATAACAAATCCTCCAAAAGACCAGCCACAAATTTACATCAATCCATAAAGCTTCAGATTGGATTTATGGGTTTGGGCACTGACTCTCACTAGGGTAGAGTCCCACACACACTGACTCTCACTAGGGTAGAGTCCCACACACACTGACTCTCACTGGGGTACAGTCCCACACACACTGACTCTCACTGGGGTACACTCCCACACACACTGACTCTCACTAGGGTACAGTCCCACACACACTGACTCTCACTGGGGTAGAGTCCCACACACACTGACTCTCACTAGGGTAGAGTCCCACACACACTGACTCTCACTGGGGTACAGTCCCACACACACTGACTCTCACTGGGGTACACTCCCACACACACTGACTCTCACTAGGGTACAGTCCCACACACACTGACTCTCACTGGGGTACAGTCCCACACACACTGACTCTCACTGGGGTACAGTCCCACACACACTGACTCTCACTGGGGTACAGTCCCACACACACTGACTCTCACTGGGGTAGAGTCCCACACACACTGACTCTCACTAGGGTAGAGTCCCACAACAACTGACTCTCACTAGGGTACAGTCCCACACACACTGACTCTCACTGGGGTACAGTCCCACACACACTGACTCTCACTGGGGTACAGTCCCACACACACTGACTCTCACTGGGGTACAGTCCCACACACACTGACTCTCACGAGGGTACAGTCCCACACACACTGACTCTCACTGGGGTACAGCTCCCACACACACTGACTCTCACTGGGGTACAGTCCCACACACACTGATTCTCACTAGGGTACAGTCCCACACACACTGACTCTCACTAGGGTACAGTCCCACACACACTGACTCTCACTGGGGTACAGTCCCACACACACTGACTCTCACTGGGGTACACTCCCACACACACTGACTCTCACTGGGGTACAGTCCCACACACACACTGACTCTCACTGGGGTAAACTCCCACACACACTGACTCTCACTGGGGTACAGTCCCACACACACTGACTCTCACTGGGGTACAGTCCCACACACACTGACTCTCACTGGGGTACAGCTCCCACACACACTGACTCTCACTGGGGTACAGTCCCACACACACTGACTCTCACTGGGGTACAGTCCCACACACACTGACTCTCACTGGGGTACAGTCCCACACACTGACTCTCACTGGGGTACAGTCTCACACACACTGACTCTCACTGGGATACAGTCCCACACACACTGACTCTCACTGGGGTACAGTCCCACACACACTGACTCTCACTAGGGTACAGTCCCACACACACTGACTCTCACTAGGGTACAGTCCCACACACACTGACTCTCACTGGGGTACACTCCCACACACACTGACTCTCACTGGGGTACAGTCCCACACACACTGACTCTCACTGGGGTACAGTCCCACACACACTGACTCTCACTAGGGTAGAGTCCCACACACACTGACTCTCACTAGGGTACAGTCCCACACACACTGACTCTCACTGGGGTACAGTCCCACACACACTGACTCTCACTAGGGTACAGTCCCACACACACTGACTCTCACTAGGGTACAGTCCCACACACACTGACTCTCACTGGGGTACAGTCCCACACACACTGACTCTCACTGGGGTACAGTCCCACACACACTGACTCTCACTGGGGTACAGTCCCACACACACTGACTCTCACTAGGGTACAGTCCCACACACACTGACTCTCACTGGGGTACAGCTCCCACACACACTGACTCTCACTGGGGTACAGTCCCACACACACTGACTCTCACTGGGGTACAGTCCCACACACACTGACTCTCACTGGGGTACAGTCCCACACACACTGACTCTCACGGGGGACAGTCCCACAAACACTGACTCTCACTGGGGTACAGCTCCCACACACACTGACTCTCACTGGGGTACAGTCCCACACACACACTGACTCTCACTGGGGTACAGTCCCACACACACTGACTCTCACTGGGGTACAGTCCCACACACACTGACTCTCACTGGGGTACAGCTCCCACACACACTGACTCTCACTGGGGTACAGTCCCACACACACTGACTCTCACTGGGGTACAGTCCCACACACACTGACTCTCACTGGGGTACAGTCCCACACACTGACTCTCACTGGGGTACAGTCTCACACACACTGACTCTCACTGGGATACAGTCCCACACACACTGACTCTCACTGGGGTACAGCTTCCACACACACTGACACTCACTGGGGCACAGTCCCACACACACACTGACTCTCACTGGGGTACACTCCCACACACACTGACTCTCACTAGGGTACAGTCCCACACACACTGACTCTCACTGGGGTACAGTCCCACACATACTGACTCTCACTGGGGTACAGTCCCACACACACACTGACTCTCACTGGGGTACACTCCCACACACACTGACTCTCACTGGGGTACACTCCCACACACACTGACTCCCACTGGGGTACAGTCCCACACAATGACTCTCACTGGGGTACAGTCCCACACACACTGACTCTCACTGGGGTACACTCCCACACACACTGACTCTCACTGGGGTACAGTCCCACACACACTGACTCTCACTGGGGTACAGTCCCCCACACACTGACTCTCACTGGGGTACAGTCCCCCACACACTGACTCTCACTAGGGTACAGTCCCACACACACTGACTCTCACTGGGGTACAGTCCCACACACACTGAGTCTCACTGGGGTACAGTCCCACACACACTGAGTCTCACTGGGGTACAGTCCCACACACACTGACTCTCACTGGGGTACAGTCCCACACACACTGACTCTCACTGGGGTACAGTCCCACACACACTGACTCTCACTGGGGTACAGTCCCACACACACTGACTCTCAATGGGATACAGTCCCACACACACTGACTCTCACTGGGGTACAGTCCCACACACTGACTCTCACTGGGGTACAGTCTCACACACACTGACTCTCACTGGGATACAGTCCCACACACACTGACTCTCACTGGGGTACAGCTTCCACACACACTGACACTCACTGGGGCACAGTCCCACACACACACTGACTCTCACTGGGGTACAGTCCCACACACACTGACTCTCACTAGGGTACAGTCCCACACACACTGACTCTCACTGGGGTACAGTCCCACACACACTGAGTCTCACTGGGGTACAGTCCCACACACACTGACTCTCACTGGGGTACAGTCCCACACACACACTGACTCTCACTGGGGTACACTCCCACACACACTGACTCTCACTGGGGTACACTCCCACACACACTGACTCACACTGGGGTACAGTCCCACACAATGACTCTCACTGGGGTACAGTCCCACACACACTGACTCTCACTGGGGTACACTCCCACACACACACTGACTCTTACTGGGGTACAGTCCCACACACACTGACTCTCACTGGGGTACACTCCCACACACACTGACTCTCACTGGGGTACAGTCCCACACACACTGACTCTCACTGGGGTACAGTCCCCCACACACTGACTCTCACTGGGGTACAGTCCCCCACACACTGACTCTCACTAGGGTACAGTCCCACACACACTGACTCTCACTGGGGTACAGTCCCACACACACTGAGTCTCACTGGGGTACAGTCCCACACACACTGAGTCTCACTGGGGTACAGTCCCACACACACTGACTCTCACTGGGGTACAGTCCCACACACACTGACTCTCACTGGGGTACAGTCCCACACACACTGACTCTCACTGGGGTACAGTCCCACACACACTGACTCTCAATGGGATACAGTCCCACACACACTGACTCTCACTGGGGTACAGTCCCACACACTGACTCTCACTGGGGTACAGTCTCACACACACTGACTCTCACTGGGATACAGTCCCACACACACTGACTCTCACTGGGGTACAGCTTCCACACACACTGACACTCACTGGGGCACAGTCCCACACACACACTGACTCTCACTGGGGTACAGTCCCACACACACTGACTCTCACTAGGGTACAGTCCCACACACACTGACTCTCACTGGGGTACAGTCCCACACACACTGAGTCTCACTGGGGTACAGTCCCACACACACTGACTCTCACTGGGGTACAGTCCCACACACACACTGACTCTCACTAGGGTACAGTCCCACACACACTGACTCTCACTGGGGTACAGTCCCACACACACTGAGTCTCACTGGGGTACAGTCCCACACACACTGAGTCTCACTGGGGTACAGTCCCACACACACTGACTCTCACTGGGGTACAGTCCCACACACACTGACTCTCACTGGGGTACAGTCCCACACACACTGACTCTCACTGGGGTACAGTCCCACACACACTGACTCTCAATGGGATACAGTCCCACACACACTGACTCTCACTGGGGTACAGTCCCACACACTGACTCTCACTGGGGTACAGTCTCACACACACTGACTCTCACTGGGATACAGTCCCACACACACTGACTCTCACTGGGGTACAGCTTCCACACACACTGACACTCACTGGGGCACAGTCCCACACACACACTGACTCTCACTGGGGTACAGTCCCACACACACTGACTCTCACTAGGGTACAGTCCCACACACACTGACTCTCACTGGGGTACAGTCCCACACACACTGAGTCTCACTGGGGTACAGTCCCACACACACTGACTCTCACTGGGGTACAGTCCCACACACACACTGACTCTCACTGGGGTACACTCCCACACACACTGACTCTCACTGGGGTACACTCCCACACACACTGACTCACACTGGGGTACAGTCCCACACAATGACTCTCACTGGGGTACAGTCCCACACACACTGACTCTCACTGGGGTACACTCCCACACACACACTGACTCTTACTGGGGTACAGTCCCACACACACTGACTCTCACTGGGGTACACTCCCACACACACTGACTCTCACTGGGGTACAGTCCCACACACACTGACTCTCACTGGGGTACAGTCCCCCACACACTGACTCTCACTGGGGTACAGTCCCCCACACACTGACTCTCACTAGGGTACAGTCCCACACACACTGACTCTCACTGGGGTACAGTCCCACACACACTGAGTCTCACTGGGGTACAGTCCCACACACACTGAGTCTCACTGGGGTACAGTCCCACACACACTGACTCTCACTGGGGTACAGTCCCACACACACTGACTCTCACTGGGGTACAGTCCCACACACACTGACTCTCACTGGGGTACAGTCCCACACACACTGACTCTCAATGGGATACAGTCCCACACACACTGACTCTCACTGGGGTACAGTCCCACACACTGACTCTCACTGGGGTACAGTCTCACACACACTGACTCTCACTGGGATACAGTCCCACACACACTGACTCTCACTGGGGTACAGCTTCCACACACACTGACACT
Source organism: Chiloscyllium punctatum (assembly GCF_047496795.1). Taxonomy (NCBI): domain Eukaryota; kingdom Metazoa; phylum Chordata; class Chondrichthyes; order Orectolobiformes; family Hemiscylliidae; genus Chiloscyllium; species Chiloscyllium punctatum. Next base: position 68,735,825 of record NC_092777.1, on the reverse strand, counting down.
CACTGGGGCACAGTCCCACACACACACTGACTCTCACTGGGGTACAGTCCCACACACACTGACTCTCACTAGGGTACAGTCCCACACACACTGACTCTCACTGGGGTACAGTCCCACACACACTGAGTCTCACTGGGGTACAGTCCCACACACACTGACTCTCACTGGGGTACAGTCCCACACACACACTGACTCTCACTGGGGTACACTCCCACACACACTGACTCTCACTGGGGTACACTCCCACACACACTGACTCACACTGGGGTACAGTCCCACACAATGACTCTCACTGGGGTACAGTCCCACACACACTGACTCTCACTGGGGTACACTCCCACACACACACTGACTCTTACTGGGGTACAGTCCCACACACACTGACTCTCACTGGGGTACACTCCCACACACACTGACTCTCACTGGGGTACAGTCCCACACACACTGACTCTCACTGGGGTACACTCCCACACACACTGACTCTCACTGGGGTACACTCCCACACACACTGACTCTCACTGGGGTACAGTCCCACACACTGACTCTCACTGGGGTACAGTCCCCCACACACTGACTCTCACTGGGATACAGTCCCACACACACTGACTCTCACTGGGGTACACTCCCACACACACTGACTCTCACTGGGGTACAGTCCCACACACACACTGACTCTCACTGGGGTACAGTCCCACACACACACTGACTCTCACTGGGGTACACTCCCACACACACTGACTCTCACTGGGGTACACTCCCACACACACTGACTCTCACTGGGGTACACTCCCACACACACTGACTCTCACTGGGATACAGTCCCACACACACTGACTCTCACTGGGATACAGTCCCACACACACTGACTCTCACTGTGGTACAGTCCCACACACACTGACTCTCACTGGGGTACAGTCCCACACACACTGACTCTCACTGGGGTACAGTCCCACACACACTGACTCTCACTGTGGTACAGTCCCACACACACTGACTCTCACTGGGGTACAGTCCCACACACACTGACTCTCACTGGGGTAAAGTCCCACACACACTGACTCTCACTGGGGTACACTCCCACACACACTGACTCTCACTGGGGTACAGTCCCACACACACTGACTCTCACTGGGGTACAGTCCCACACACACTGACTCTCACTGGGGTACTGTCCCACACACACTGACCCTCACTGGGGTACAGTCCCACACACACTGACTCTCACTGGGGTACACTCCCACACACACTGACTCTCACTGGGGTACAGTCCCACACACTGACTCTCACTGGGGTACAGTCCCACACACACTGACTCTCACTGGGGTACACTCCCACACACACACTGACTCTCACTGGGGTACACTCCCACACACACTGACTCTCACTGGGATACAGTCCCACACACACTGACTCTCACTGGGGTACAGTCCCACACACACTGACTCTCACTGGGGTACAGTCCCACACACACTGACTCTCACTGGGGTACAGTCCCACACACACTGACTCTCACTGGGTTACAGTCCCACACACACTGACTCTCACTGGGGTACAGTCCCACACACACTGACTCTCACTGGGGTACACTCCCACACACACTGACTCTCACTGGGGTACACTCCCACACACACTGACTCTCACTGGGATACAGTCCCACACACACTGACTCTCACTGGGATACAGTCCCACACACACTGACTCTCACTGGGGTACACTCCCACACACACTGACTCTCACTGGGGTACACTCCCACACACACTGACTCTCACTGGGGTACACTCCCACACACACTGACTCTCACTGGGGTACAGTCCCACACACACTGACTCTCACTGGGGTACAGTCCCACACACACTGACTCTCACTGGGATACAGTCCCACACACACTGACTCTCACTGGGATACAGTCCCACACACACTGACTCTCACTGGGATACAGTCCCACACACACTGACTCTCACTGGGGTACAGTCCCACACACATTGACTCTCACTGGGGTACAGTCCCATACACACTGACTCTCACTGTGGTACAGTCCCACACACACTGACTCTCACTGGGGTACAGTCCCACACACACTGACTCTCACTGGGGTACAGTCCCACACACACTGACTCTCACTGGGTACAGTCCCACACACACTGACCCTCACTGGGGTACAGTCCCACACACACTGACTCTCACTGGGGTACAGTCCCACACACACTGACTCTCACTGGGGTACAGTCCCACACACACTGACTCTCACTGGGGTACACTCCCCCACACACTGACTCTCACTGGGGTACACTCCCCCACACACTGACTCTCACTGGGGTACACTCCCCCACACACTGACTCTCACTGGGGTACACTCCCCCACACACTGACTCTCACTGGGGTACAGTCCCACACACACTTTGTGCTGAAGAGTTTGACTCAGAAATGATAATCCTTGGAAATCATTGTTTTGTGACTTGCTCATCATTAAGTCACAGAGTCGGGACTATGTGGCTACTCTGATGGTTTGTGAAAAACCAGAAGACACCAAACTGGATAAACCAAGAATTCAGCAAAGAATGAGACCAACCATTTCATGTTGGCCCTGGTCCATCTGCTAATTGCAGGAAGGTTTGGGAAAATAGCCAGGCAAAACGTTTGAGAGATAATAGAACGGGATTTGCTGCCCTTAACTGCTGGAAAACCTGTTTTTGTCAGTGTCTCTGGGATTCCAGTTGGTGGTTGCTGAGCAACCCTTTCTAGATTTGGCTGTTTCTCCAGTCTGGGAAATTAGAAACAAGTAAACCTGCACAAACTGCAACTCTCTGTCTGTCTCTCCCTCTCTCTCTCTCTCTCGGTGCAAGGGCTGGGAACCTCAGGACATTTCCAGCCTCATTGATATTTATATAAATCCTGCAATGCTGAGCTGTAATCATTGTGCTAGTATTCAGACCCAGTTTGATTTCCTTCTGAACTGTTTAAACATCTTCCACTGGTCCATGGGTGTCAGGAAACCCAGTGGACTGTGACAATTCATCAAAGGAGTTGTCTTTCTGACCATTAGTCACCAAACACGTCTCTCTTTGGGACTTTTTAAAAGTCATCCCTGCAGAATTGCTGTTATCTTCTCTGTTGCTTGAGTATGTCTGGTGTGAGATTAAAAGGGGGTTTGGTTCTCATTCTGATTCATAGGTTTGCAGCTGATCCAATTGGTTTTAGTTGTGAGTTCATTTGAGTTGTGTTTCAAAATAAACTGATTATTTTGTGTTCATTAAATAAATCTGAGGAAGATTTGTTTCCTCTGGACAAGGGAAACAATTACCCATTTTGGTAATGGGACAGTACAGCACAGGCCCTTCAGCCCACTATGTCTGTGCTGTCTATGATGCCACTCAAAACTAATCCCACTGCCTGCACATGGTCTGTATCCCTCCCTCCCCCCCCCCCCCCCCCCCGGATCATGTCTCTGTCTAAAAGCCTCTTAAATGTTGCTATCGTATCTGTTTCTACAATCTCCTCTGGCAACCCTTTGTGTAAAAGCCTAACTTCACACATCTCCTTTAAACCTTCTTCCTCACCTTAAACATATGCCCCCTAGTATTTGACAGTTCCACCCTAGGAAAAAGACTCCACCTCTCCACCCTATCCATGTCTCTCATTTTATATACATCTATCAGATTGCCTCCTCAGCCTCCAATACTCTAGTGAAAACAATCCAAGTTTGTCCAACCTCTCCTTATAGATAACACACTCCAATCCAGGCAATATCCAGGCATTGCCTCTAAAGCTGCCTCAGGTGGCTCAGTGGTTAGCACTGCTACCTTACAGCACCAGGGTCCCAGGTTCAATGCCAGCCTCGGGCAACTGTCTGTGTGGAGTTTGCATTTTCTCCCCGTGTCTGCGTGGGTTTCCTCCGGGTGCTCCGGTTTCCTTCCACAATCCAAAGATGTGCAGGTCAGGTGAATTGGCCTTGCTAAATTGTCCGTAGTGTTAGGTGCATCAATCAAGGGAAATGGGTCTGGGTGCGTTACTCTTTGGAGGGTCGGTGTGGACTGGTTGGGCCGAAGGGCCTGTTTCCACACTGTAGGGAATCTAAAAATAAAAGTCCTGGCTATAGTGTGGCAACTAGAACTGCACACAATACCCCAAATGTGGCCTAACTAAAATTTAATACAGCTGCAATTTGACTTGTCGACTTTTATTCTCAGTGCCCTGACCGATGAAGGCAAGCATGCCATCTGCTGCCTTTCCCACCTTCGCCACTTGTGTTACCACTTTCACGGATCTATGAACTTACACTCTGTGCTTCAATGCTCCTAAAGATCCTGCCATTTACTGTATACTTTTTTCCCTTGCATTTTACCTCCTAAAATGCATCACCTCACACTTGTCCAGATTAAACTCCATCTGCCATTTTTCATCCAACTATCTAGCTGATCTATATCCTGCTGTATCCTTTCTCACTATCCACAACTCCACTGTGTTTCGTAATGCCTATTAATCGGACCATCTACATTTGCAGCCCAATCATTGATACATATGTATTAAAAACAACAGAAGTACCAGCACTGATCCATGTCACTGAGCACAGATCTCCAGAAAAACACCCCTCCGTATCTAACTTCTGTCTTCTACGACCAAGCCAATTTTTGTATCCAAGTTCCACCTCACCATGGACGCTATGTGACTTAATCGTCTGGATCAGCCGACCATGTGAAACGTTGTTGAATGTGACAGTGAGGGACAGGGAGTACAGGAGGCTGGATTATTATCAGTACATTCCTTTCTCAGAATCAAGAAGCAAAGTGTTGGGAGAACATGGACTGAGGGCTGTCCCTGACAACACGAGGCACAGAGTGAGGGACAGCTTTTCCTCGCTGGTCATCCGAGATCCTTGCAAAGTGTTGATAACACTGGTCATCATTGATATTGTCTGCTGGCTGAGGAATGACCATCAGCCTGAGGGACTTGCTTGGCCATTTCAGACCCAGCTCAGAGTCACTACTTTACTGAGGATCTGGAATCACATTTAGGCCAGACCAGGGAAGGACCTAGAAGTCATGAACTAGATGGTTTTTCAGTGACAAGTTGGTAATCACATGGCCTCCATCATTGAGAAAAAAGTGTTTTATTACATTCCAGATACTTTTATACTTTTATTTGGACTGTGGGAGGAAACCCACGCAAATGCGGGGAAAATGTGAAAATTCCACATCGCTCTGTGGCTCAGTGGTTAGCACTGCAGCCTCGCAGCACCAGGGTCCCAGGTTCAATTCCAGCCTTGGGTGACTGACTGTGTGGAGTTTGTATATTCTCCCCGTGTCTGTGTGGGTTTCCTCCGGGTGCTCCAGTTTCCTCCCACAGTCCAAAGATGTGCAGGCCAGGGTGGATTGACTGTGTTACATTGTCCCATAGTACCCAGGGATGTGCAGACTAGGTGCGTTAGTCAGGGGAAATGTAGAGTAATAGGGAAAAGGGGAATGGGTCTGGGTGGATTACTCTTCGGAGGGTCAGTATGAATTTGTTGGGCCAAATGGCCTGTTTCCACCCTGTAGGGATTCTATGATGATAACTCGGCAATTGGAATTGGTGGGATTTGAGCCCCTATGTCCAGGGCATTAGTCTAGGATTCTGGGATGTAAGGACTATAAAAGGATACAGTTTATAAACTTTCTGAAAAACATTTCATTTAAGGTCATATCATCAAATAATTAACAATGAACTTATAACAAAATAACTGATTGGATTTCTGTTTTGACAACAGTCATTATTGATCTGATGGAGTGTCCAGAGTCTATATGCCTCTGATTAGAACAAGTCAACATGGATTTAGTAAAGGGAGGTCATGCCTGACAAACCTGTTGGAATTTTTTGAAGAGGTAACAAGTAGGTTAGACCAGGGGAACCCAGTGGATGTGGTCTATCTGGACTTTCAAAAGGCCTTTGATAAGGTGCCACACGGGAGACTGCTGAGCAAGGTGAGGGCCCATGGTGTTCGAGGTGAGCTGCTGGGTTGGATTGAGGATTGGCTATCTAACAGAAGGCAGAGAGTTGGGATAAAAGGTTCTTTTTCAGAATGGCAGCCGGTGACGAGCGGTGTCCCGCAGGGTTCGGTGCTGGGGCCACAGCTGTTCGCATTATATATTAATGATTTGGATGAGGGAACCGGGGGCATTCTAGCGAAGTTTGCCGATGATACAAAGTTAGGTAGACAGGCAGGTAGTACTGAGGAAGTGGGGAGGCTACAGAAGGATCTAGACAGGTTGGGAGAGTGGTCCAGGAAATGGCTGATGGAATTTAACGTGAGCAAGTGCGAGGTCTTGCACTTTGGCAAAAAGAATATAGGAATGGACTACTTTCTAAATGGTGAGAAACTTAATAAAGCCAAAGCACAAAGGGATCTGGGAGTGCTAGTCGAGGATTCTCTAAAGGTAAACATGCAGGTTGAGTCTGTGATTAAGAAAGCGAATGCGATGTTGTCTCTTATCTCAAGAGGGTTGGAATATAAAAGCAGAGATGTACTACTAAGACTTTATAAAGCTCTGGTTAGGCCCCATTTGGAGTACTGTGTCCAGTTTTGGTCCCCACACCTCAGGAAGGACATACTGGCACTGGAACGTGTCCAGCGGAGATTCACACGGATGATCCCTGGAATGACAGGTCTAGCATATGAGGAACGGCTGAGGATACTGGGATTGTATTCGTTGGAGTTTAGAAGATTAAGGGGAGATCTAATAGAGACGTACAAAATAATACATGGCTTTGAAAAGGTGGATGCTAGAAAATTGTTTCTGTTAGGCGAGGAGACTAGGACCCGTGGACACAGCCTTAGAATTAGAGGGGGTCATTTCAGAACGGAAATGCGGAGACATTTCTTCAGCCAGAGAGTGGTGGGCCTGTGGAATTCATTGCCACGGAGTGCAGTGGAAGCCGGGACGCTAAATGTCTTCAAGGCCGAGATTGATAGGTTCTTGTTGTCTAGAGGAATTAAGGGCTACGGGGAGAACGCTGGCAAGTGGAGCTGAAATGTGCATCAGCCATGATTGAATGGCGGAGTGGACTCGATGGGCCGAATGGCCTTACTTCCACTCCTATGTCTTATGGTCTTATGGTCTTATATTGTATCTGGTTTAATATTGTGCCATAGGATGTAGGAGGAGGCCATTCAGCCCATTAAACTATTTCTGTTTCATGTCTGATCTACTTCATCACCACTTTCCTGCACTATCCCCCTCTCAAAATGTCATCAGTCTCTAGAAACGTGGTGATTTTTTTATCTTGAACCTGTTCAATGACTGAGCTCCTCTGGGGTAGACAATTTTAGAACTTAACCTGGGTGAAGAAAGGTCTCTTCATCTCAGTTTTTAATCGCCTGCCCTTATCCTGAGATGTTTTCTCCTTCAGAAATCCGTGATTGCTGCCCACCAGGTGTCCCGCTGTCTCATCCTTTTCCAATGGATTCCAGCGTTTTCCCTGGTTCTGATGCCAGAATAGAAAGTCTGTTGTTCCCCATTTTCTCTCTCCCACTTTTTATAAATAGTGAGGTGTCACTTGTTACTTTCTAATCTTCAAGAGCCATTCTAGAATTTATAGAATTTTGGGAAATGTTCAAGAAGCATTGACTATCTGCAGTCACCTTTCATCACTCTGGGATGTTGGTCATTAGGGTCAGGGGCTGATTAACCTTCGGTCTGGTTCGTTTCTCCAGTACGACTGTACCATTCCTAATGTATTTCAGTTCCTGATTCTCACTAGCATCTTGCCTCGAGATTTTCCTGGGAGGTTCTCTCTCTCCGTGAGGCAGGTGTTTGATGTGTTGTTGCCATTTCCTTATCTCTCATTCAGATCTCTGTCTGTCTGTCACAGCCTGACATTTGTCTTTGCTAATCTCACCTTTTTTTACAATCTGAAGTTTTTACTGTCTGTTGACTTCCGTTTCCTGCCTTCTCTTCCTTTATCAGTATGATGGTCCTCCTTTGTTGAAGTTTACAATCACTCCAATCCTCAGGCCTGCTACATCTACAACTTTCTGACTTTGTGACTGTCTCTTGTTAGCCATGGATGGAATACCTTGTTTGCTGAGTTTCTGTGTCCCACAGGACTGTGAATTTGTTGTAACCGTATATTAATGTATGAAGTAGTGCCATTTAGCTGTTAATCATCAGCCCTATTAATATTCCCCCCCACACCCTCCAATCTCCCACAGCTAGATTACTGTTCACTCCTTCATGTTTCCTTTCCTATTGTTTAAGACCCTCATTTTGAATTAAACAACATCACTTTCAAACTCAATATAAAATTCTGTCTTATTCTGGCTCCTAAAGGCTTATTTATGATGAAATTATTAATACTCCCTTTCTCATAAAGCAGCACTCAGTGTGAACTAATCTGTACTTTAGCTCACTTCTCAGGCACTGTTCTGGAAAACCATCTCACCTCCATTCCAGGAATTAATTCTCTATAACAACATTAAAGTTGATTACGTTTACCCAATCTTTGGGAATTGATGTCCCTAATGACTCCTGCATTACTCTTGTTCCAATTTCCCGATTGAGACTGTGCCCAGTGTTGCCATCCCTGACCTAGAAACAACTCCAACCAAGTGTCTCCTGCTCCTTGCTCTTTCTTAGCTTCATCCGAATGGATTCTACAGCTCAGAGAAAGTGAGGACTGCAGATGCTGGAGATCAGAGTCGAGAGTGTGGTGCTGGAAAAGCACAGCTGGTCAGGCAGCATCTGAGGAGCAGGAGAATCAATGTTTTGGATATAAGCCCTTCCTGATGAAGGGATTACGCCCAAAACGTTGATTCTCCTGCTCCTCGGATGCTGCCTGACCTGCTGTGCTTTTCCAGCACCACCCTCTTGATCCGACAGCTTGATCCTTTAGTGTAAGGGCTGTGTCTCATTGATGGATCAACCTTGCCCCTGATCACCAATGCTCCCCACCTCCTTTTCCTTTGTTCCTATCCCTCCAAAATCTGTACAACGGTGTAATACTGTACCCAGTGCCTGTTGCCCACGGTTACCTACCTGCCAGCTTGGCTCAGCGTGCCTGTAGTAGCAGAAATTGTGTTTGATCCAGGAATATATGGTGGATAGTGTCACCTTGCTCTGGTCACTGGATTTCATAGCGAGGCAGATCAGAGTCGCGTAGGAATATGGGGGCTTGGCGTAAGGGTCAGTGGTATAGGTGATGTCCTCACGGGTTTCGGATGGTAAAGGTGTGCCAGTCAGGGTGGGTTTATCAGGATCATGAGAAATTGCCAGTGAGGCTGGTGTTGCTGCTACAACAGACCTGGCCTTGTGTGGCACAGCTGAGTGTTGGCACTCGGTGTCCTGGAGAGCAAAGCGATGTAGCCAGTGAAGGTTGGTCAGGCTGTCATCCAGTTTGGGTAAACCATCAGCTGAACCTAACTCCTCCCAATCCTGGCACAGCTGCATTGGAACGGGTCTGTCTGTGTCAGCGCCGAGCACTGGAGACATCAGCATCTTGTCAAATAAACCAACTCCTCACCGTCCAGAAACTCCTGAGAAAATACAAATCATGAAATCCTTCAGCTTGACTCGGAGTACCACTCTCAGGCAGAGAGAAACAGACAGTGAGAGGGGGCCAGAGAGAGAGAGAGAGAGAGAGAGAAACAGACGGTGAGAGGGGGCCAGAGAGAGAGAGAAACAGACAGTGAGAGGGGGCCAGAGAGAGAGAGAGAGAAACAGAAACAGACAGTGAGAGGGGGGCAGAGAGAGAGAGATAGAGACACAGAGAGAGAGAAACAGACAGTGAGAGGGGGGCAGAGAGAGAGAGATAGAGACACAGAGAGAGAGAGAGACAGAGAGAGAGAAACAGACAGTGAGGGGGGGGCAGAGAGAGAGAGACAAAGGGAGAGAGAGGGGGAGAGAGAGAGAGAGACAGACAGACAGACAGTGAGAGAGAGACAGACAGACAGACAGAGAGAGGGAGAGACAGAGAGAGAGACAGAGAGAGAGAAAGACAGAGCACGAGGGAGAGACAGAGATAGAGAGGGGGAGAGAGTGAGACACACAGACAGACAGAGAAAGAGACAGAGAGAGAGGGAGAGAGACAGACAAAGAGAGAGAGACACAGACAGACAGAGAGAGAGAGGGAGAGACGGAGAGAGAGAGAAAGACAGAGAGAGAGGGAGAGACAGAGAGAGACAGCAACTGAGATAGAATATAGGAATAGGAGCAGGCCATTCAGCCCCTCGAACCCAATTCAGTAAGCTCATGGCTGATCTGTGGCCTAACTCCAAATGTCTGCCTTGGGCCCATATCCCTGGCTCAATAAACATCTGTCTATCTCAGATTTAAACTTAACAACTGAATTAGCATTGACTGCCATTTGAGGAAGACAGTTCCAGATGTCCAATACTGTTTGTGTGGAGAAATAGTTTCTAACATCCCTCCTGAATGGCCTGGGACCCTAATTCTTAGACTATGCCCCCGGTTCTAGAACCTTTTACCAGTGGAAATAATTGACCTTGATCTACCCGGTCTTTCCCTGTTAATATCCTGAAAACCTTGATTAGTTCACTCCTTAATCTGCTAAATTCCAGAGAATAAGGGTCTAATTTGTCTAATTTCTCCTCAAACTAACTCCTGAAGCCCAGGTATCACCTTTGTAAACCTGCATTGAAACCCCATCCTTGGCCAGTTCAACCTTCCTACGTTGCGGGACCCTGATCTGCTGACATTACAGCTTGTGCTGATATACTGCGTACCTTGATAATGCTGTTAGTGCATCTGCCTTATTTAGAATATTCCTCGCATTGAAGTGGAAACTGCTCAACCGCTCCCCCCCACCCCCCACCCCCCCATGTCAATTCCCTTTGTTGAACACTTCTGAATCCTCCTTTCTTTCATCTTTCTGAGGTGCTGACTACATCACTAACTAATCTTCTATCCCCCTGTTTCCTGACCAATCAGGAAACTTTTGTTCCCATCCCCCCCCATCCTTATTTCAAACCTCACCAACAGAATGAGCAAAAGTCCCAGTGAGGAGATCTGTCCCATTTGCCCAGGCTTGGACAGGTCACATCTTCCCCATAAAAGGCCCCAATGCCTCAAGAATTGGAACCCCTCCCTGGTTCTGCACACACAGACACGTACAGAGTGTCCTCCTCCTTCTGCTCCCACCAGATGGGACACAGGCAGGAATCCCAAAGATTACTGCATTTTGAGCTCCTGCATTTTAGTTTATCTCCTAACTTCCTATATCAGCTCTCCGGTCTTCAGCCCTTTGTTTCCCTGTGTACCATGGCCACTGGTAATTCACACCTTGCCCCAGCTGCTCTATGATATCCCTGAGCTTGACACTACCTCCTGGGTTCACAGCCACAGAGTACCAGGGGTCTGTACCCCTGACCATGAACACCCCGGTCACTATACCCCTACCATTCACTTCCCTCCCCTTGAGACAAGCAGGACCGCCCATCGGGCTATGAACTGGCTTTCCCCAAGAGGTCATTCCACGGCCGCTCCCCCCACCCCCCCCCAACAGTATCCAAAGCAGTAAATCTGTCAGAGAGGGGGATGACCACAGGGATAACTCCTGCACTTCTCATAGGGATCATGTCCCTTTCTCAACTGCCAGAACTGAGACTGAGTCTTTCTAAGCTTCACCTGCTCCCGGCCTCATCTCACTCCTGGCCTCATCTCACCCCCCGTCTCTCTCTCACCCCCCCGTCTCTCTCACCCCCCGTCTCTCTCTCACCCCCCCGTCTCTCTCACCCCCGGTCTCTCTCTCTCACCCCCCCGGTCTCTCTCACCCCCCGTCTCTCTCTCACCCCCCCGTCTCTCTCACCCCCCGTCTCTCTCTCACCCCCCCGTCTCTCTCACCCCCGGTCTCTCTCTCTCACCCCCCCGGTCTCTCTCACCCCCCGTCTCTCTCTCACCCCCCCGTCTCTCTCACCCCCCGTCTCTCTCTCACCCCCCCGTCTCTCTCACCCCCGGTCTCTCTCTCTCACCCCCCGGGTCTCTCTCACCCCCGGTCTCACTCTGTGTTTTCACCCAACTCCAACAGTCTCAGTGCAGCAAGCACCACACGCTCTGTCACCTGGACATTATTATCTGGTCTAATACTCTTTGCCCGTCCTTAGTTGCCCCCTTGAGAAGGTGGGGGTGACCTGCCTTCTTGACCCGCTGCAGTCCACCTGCTGTGGGTTGACCCACAATGCCCTTAGGGAGGGAATTCCAGGAGTTTGACCTGGCAAATGTGAAGGAACAGTGAAATATTTCTAAATCAGGATGGCATGTCACTTGGAGGGGAATTTGCAGGGGGTGTATTCCCATTTATCTCCTGCCGTTATCCTTCTGGATGGAAGTGGTTATGAAATTAAAACTCTCCCAACACCCAGTTATAGTCCAACAGGTTTAATTGGAATCACTAGCTTTCGGAGCGACGCTCCTTCATCAGG